>NW_027102687.1:0-230757 GCF_036373705.1 Amia ocellicauda
GTGACTCTTTATACAGCATTCTCTTGAGCACATTGGGAAGTGCCTCCACTGTTTTCTCAACATCCTCAACTAGAGATTTCACATCAGAATTACCAGTATCATACAAATCACCAATCTTGCAAGCTATTAGAATGAGGATGACAAGATTCCTCAAACATACGTAAACGTAATTCCAAGGTCCCCAGGGCTTTCTTTCTCTGAAAAAATATAGGAATTAACATGTAATGTCTTATTATACAGAAAAGCAGAGCAGACACAAACAGTATTTTATTTATGTTTGTAAAACACATGATAAGACTATCTATTTGCATTACTTTCTCATCCACACTTTCTAACAAGTCACTAAACCATCTTGAAGGTAGAGCGCATGTTTCTAGGCTATGCAAAAGAGTTTTCACTTCTTTCTCAGTCTGCTTGTTTATACTCATTCCACGTAGGGTACGAGCAACACATAACAAAACGTTTAGCAAACTTGTGACACTTATTTTGTCGCATATAAGAGCTACACTACTCCAGACACTACCTTGCTCATGATCTAAAGTTAGACAGATGTGATGTAGTTGGCTGGGGTCTCCTATCAGACAGGCTTCACATTTATCAACTAATTCACGGCCTATACAATGTTTTAACACAAGGGCGACACTGGCCTTTACAGTATGTCTCATCACCAGTCTAACAAGCTCATCCTGGTATTTACAATTATATCTCCCACCTTCACTGTCTGAATCAAAACTCTTGTGGGTTCTAGCAAGGCAAGAACAGAAGCATGCAATGGTCAGTCTTGTTCTGGGTCTTAAAGAGCCGGCAGAGGAATCAATGTCACTGGTGTCAGGGCCACCATTATTCTAATGAAGAGAAAAGAAAATAACACTTAAAACTGAAATGAGTCTCTAAGTAAATAAGCACATGACTATAGAAGGTTCTAGGGCCTTTATAGTTACCTCTCTTTCTGCTGATTGCCCAACTCCCCCGTCAATGTCAGAGGTGCTGTTTTCATCCTCACTGCCATGGTCAGGGTCCTCGTCATCATTGTCAGACTCATCAGCAGTGCTGACACCTTCATCTTCATCAGACATCTGGGCAGCTTCACCGGGGCTCAGGAGCGGAATTCCTACACCAGTCTTTTGTTAAACAAACAAATAAAAAAATGTATTTAAATTCACTTTCTCGCTGAAATGTATACACACACACACACAACCTTTTCTGTTGCAGGAGGAGCCAGGTGTGGCCTGTTAGGTGTGAATTGGGGGTAGGTAGACACAAGCTACTTAAACAGCTGTTTCTCACTGACAAAAGTTAGGCAGTTGACTAGGCAATAGGAACCAAGAGACAAAACAAAAAACAAAAAAACTAACATTTAGAAGCATGTGGCCACTACAGTGTCAGATTTGCAGAATGATTGCCTTCCTGCATGAACTCATCCAAGAAAGTTTCATTCGTGAACATTGTCAACAGGTTGAAATCCTAGAGATCAAGGTTCGTGATCTTGAGGCTCAGCTTGTCGATCTGTGCTGTATTAGGGATATAGAAGAATTGGTCAATCAGCCCATGAGAGAGATGGTGTGCACTACAAAACCTAGGAGAGTTGAGACCTTAGAGCAGGACAGTGTAGAGAACTGCTGGGTTACAGTAGGTCGTAACCACAGAAAAGGGCATGCACAACCCCTAGAGACACCCCAAGAGCTAGAATTGCTCAACAGGTTCCAACTGCTGGACACAGAGTTGGACAGTGACAGCTCAGAGGGTGATGGGGGGGCAGTTGAGCACCAGAGCACCATGGTGCACACTCCCCCCCAGAAGAGGGAGGTAGTTCTAGTAGGAGACTCAATTCTTGAGGTGTAGATCACACAGTGTGTTCTAGTGACAAGGAGACCCGCATGGTATCTTGCCTGCCTGGTGCTCAGGTTGCAGATCTCCCTAAACTAGTAGACGGGCTACTGGCCAAAGCCGGAGGGAATCCACTGGTCATGGTCTACATTGGAACCAACGACATAGGAAAAGGTAGGACAGAGGTTCTGCAAGACAAATTTAAAGAGTTAGGAACAAAACTAAACAGCAGAACCTCCACGGTAGTTTTCTCTGAAATACTTCCGTTACCACGTGCCAGGCCAGGGAGACAAGCAGAGATTAGAAAGTTTAACACATGGTTGAAAGCTTGGTGTAGGGAAGAGGGGTTTAGGTTTATAGAGCATTGGTCTTTCTTCTGGGATAGATGGGACCTGTACAAAATGGACAGTCTACATCTAAACAGAAGGGGGGCTAATGCATTGGGAGAGCGTATGTGCAGTGAAATTGAGAATCATTTAAACTAGGAACCAGGGGGACAGGGAGCTATGACAATGGGAGATGTTCCTCTAAGGAAAGAAAACAAAGGGAACCCACTAGTAGGAAAGTCCTGAAATGTTTGTACATCAATGCCAGGAGTATAAGGAACAAGATGTTAGACTTGGAAGCCACAGTGCTGGCATGTGACTATGATGTTGTAGGAGTGACAGAAACATGGCTTACAGAAAATGATGGGGATGAATACAAGTTGGAAGGATACACACAGTTTAGGAGAGACAGGCAAAATCGAAGAGGGGGTGGGGTAGCATTATATGTCAAAAATGACATTGAGGCAGAAGAACTCATATTAGATCCCAGTAATGGAACAGAATCTTTGTGGGTGAAACTTTTGAACAAGAGATCTGGAGGATTAGTGGTAGGAGTGTGTTACAGGCCACCAAACTCAGATATTCAGCAAGATGTTGTATTGTACAGTGTAATCAGGACTGCATGTAGCAAGGATGTGGCTGTTATAATGGGATTTCAATTTCCCAAACTTAGACTGGGAAAGCCCAGTGGGGACTACAGAAGCAGAAATCGAAATGGTTGAGATGGTAAATGACTGCTTTCTAACTCAGTTTGTTATTGAACCAACTGGGGAGAGTGCATGTATTGACTTGATCTTTTCAAATGACCAAGACAGAGTCAGGGGGACAGTAGTTAGAGAACCAATGGCAAATTGTGATCACAATATGGTTAGCTTTGAGGCACTTTTAAAATATTATTAGAATATTTTATTGCCATGCTGGAATACCCATCCACGACCCATTTACAATGCCCTGGCTGAGGGAAGGAGGTTCTCACCCAAGATTTGACAGTACATGGCCCTGTCCATCGTCCCTTTAATGCGGTGCAGTTGTCCAGTCCCCTTAGCAGAAAAACACCCCCAAAGCATAATGTTTACACCTCCATGTTTGACGGTGGGGATGGTGTTCTTGGGGTCATTCCTCCTCCTCCAAACATAGCAAATTGAGTTGATGCCAAAGAGCTCAATTTTGGTCTCATCTGACCACAACACTTTCACACAGTTCTCCTCTGAATCATTCAGATGTTCATTGGCAAACTTCAGACGGGCCTGTACATGTGCTTTCTTGAGCAGGGGGACCTTGCGGGCGCTGCAGGATTTCACGGTGTAGTGCGTTACCAATTGTTTTCTTGGTGACTATGGTCCCAGCTGCCTTGAGATCATTAACAAGATCCTCCCATGTAGTTCTGGGCTGATTCCTCACCGTTCTCATGATCATTGAAACTCCACGAGGTGAGATCTGGCATGGAGCCCCAGACTGAGGGAGACTGACAGTTATTTTGTGTTTCTTCCATTTGCGAATAATCACACCAACTGTTGTCACCTTCTCACCAAGCTGCTTGGCGATGGTCTTGTAGCCCATTCCAGCCTTGTGTAGGTCTACAATCTTGTCCCTGACATCCTTGGACAGCTCTTTGGTCTTGGCCATGGTGGAGAGTTTGGAATCTGATTGATTGATTGAGTCTGTGGACAGGTGTCTTTTATACAGGTAACGAGCTGAGATTAGGAGCACTCCCTTTAAGAGAGTGCTCCTAATCTCAGCTCGTTACCAGTATAAAAGACACCTGGGAGCCAGAAATCTTGCTGATTGATAGGGGATCAAATACTTATTTCCCTCATTAACATGCAAATCAATTTATAATTTTTTTGAAATGCGTTTTTCTGGATTTTTTTGTTGTTATTCTGTCTCTCACTGTTAAAATACACCTACCATTAAAATTATAGACTGATCATTTCTTTGTCAGTGGGCAAATGTACAAAATCAGCAGGGGATCAAATACTTTTTTCCCTCACTGTATGTGATAAAGAGGTGTTTTTCACCCTTGCTTTAAGATGCATTACTATTTATGTACAGCACAATTAGGCTGGGATTAAATCTAAACTTTGACCCACCCGCTAATAGAAAACTACAGAACTGTACTCAGTTGCAGCTTCATTTTTAGTAAGATGCCATTTTCTTCTAATCATAAATGTAACCACTATGATGTACAGGTTTGTAGTTTGCTATTAGCGGGTGGGTCAAAGTTTTGATTTAATCCGGCCGTTAGTCAGATATCAATTCGTTATTTTAACTTTTTTTATAAAGGTGACCTGCCTGGTATGACCTGAGTAATGGGGATAATGTTTCTATCTCTCACAAATTTAATAAGACAATTGAAAAAAGTAATAGTTTAAGAATATATACACAGATATATATATACCATTGTTTAAAAGAAACTCACCTATCTACCCACTGGTATTGGGCCTTTTCTACACCAGCACCTTCATATCTGTTCGCTAATCTGCATTCCAACTGCACCATCACCCAGGAAAGGATCATCCAATTCTCATTCATAACAGCGTAGGATGACATGGTGTCAGATGTCAACTTAATTTTTCTGGCAACTTTCCTGGTGTGGTCAGATCTCATTACTTGCCCAAATGTGCCCTGTGTAAACTTGTTGATGACTGACTCTTGACATTGATGCTTCTGTATCAGACAATCAGTAAAATGTTGGTATACCTCAGAGAAAGTTCTTCCAGCCATTGTGGATTGTCAGCAAACCAGTGCTTTTTTCATGCTTTACAGCACAGTCTGGATGTAAATATATAATATTGACCACTGATGCCAACAATCACTCTGGGTCTTCCCACCCCAGATGAGACTATCAGTGGCTGAGAACATCCATGTAAGCAGCGAAGTGTGAAATTGTTTTTCAACCTGCTCATAATGGTACTATCCTCAGGTTTCCAAATAAAGAATAGGTGGAGCTGAAAATACTTTGGTCAAAACAGCGAAACACTGTTCATTGGGAGACATACAGGATGTGATCCAGGCCACAGTCCCAAGGCTTCTAATTCTGTCTTCATCCACACCTTCCACTCTTGAGAACATCTCCAACCCTTGATTCCTTTATCAAAACTAATTGTGTGAGGAGAAGCAAATGATGACACTTGTATGGAAGTAGGTGGTAGGGGTGTACCTTTAGGCAAAATATATGAATAATTTGTAGTCCAGACCACAAAGCTTGCACAGTACACAACTATTTTCAGTAATGGTGCACTGGCAATGGCACTCACAGTCACAGACTCTGTACCTGCATAAAATATAAAATATCAGTATGTTTTTATAGTGTTTAATTTTTTTCTAAACTGGTAATTATTTAGTGTAAAAGATTAAGAAAAACATGTATATAGTGACAGTACAGACAAAAACTTAGGTTTGTGAAACAACAAAAGCAATGAATTGTGTATTTGTATGCATGTGCACATAATGGTGATTTCAGTACACTTATCAATGAAATGTAAATAGCATACCTTGTGCTTGACCAGATGGAGCCACTTCTGACACCATTGATAACAGTGGTGATGTAGGCTTTACAGGTGGACTTATGTTTTAAAAACAAATAAATGTTTCAAATTAAAGTTATGTTTATTAAGATTATGCAAGTAATACATATTTACAATCTGACTGGCATACATCCTTGTTGGTAGTGTCACCTCCAGGTGGTCTTGATACAGTAGAATTAGATCGTTCTGAATGTATTAAAAAAAGTTTATTCATATTCTTACTGTGAAGCAGATTAATTGTTAGTGTTAGTATTAGTATGGCAATAACAATATTCCATGTTTAAAGTTTTTATCTTTGGTTGTGCCACCTTATTCACTAATAAGATAATTTCTATGTGAAATGAACATAGATAACTTGTTTCACTTTTGACTAGTTTCAAAATCAAAATAACATAATAAACGTTTACTTACATGCTTGTGCAGTAAATTTAGATGGTGATATATCTATCATTACCTTTTCCAGGTATTCATGACCACTGACAGGTGAAGGGAATAACACTGATATTCTTGTTATCATGGCACCTGTCAGTGGGTGGGATATATTAGGCAGCAAGTGAACATTTTGTCCTCAAAGTTGATGTGTTAGAAGCAGGAAAAATGGGCAAGCGTAAGGATCTGAGTGACTTTGACATGGGCCAAATTGTGATGGCTATACGACTGGGTCAGAGCATCTCCAAAACTGCAGCTCGGGTGTTCCCGGTTTGCAGTGGTCAGTATCTATCAAAAGTGGTCCTAGGAAGGAAAAGCAGTGAACCGGCGACAGGGTCATGGGTCGGCCAAGGCTCATTGATGCACGTGGGGAGCGAAGGCTGGCCCGTGTGGTCCGATCCAACAGAAAAAGTTTAATGCTGGTTCTGATAGAAAGGTGTCGGAACACACAGTGCATCACAGTTTGTTGCGTATGGGGCTGCGTAGCCGCAGACTAGTCAGGGTGCCCATGCTGACCCCTGTCTACTGCCGAAAGTGCCTACAATGGGCACGTGAGCATCAGAACTGGACCACGGAGCAATGGAAAAAGGTGGCCTGGTCTGATGAATCACGAGTTCAGGGTGTTGACTTGGCCTCCAAATTCCCCAGATCTCAATCAAATCGAGCATCTGTGGTATGTGCTGGACAAACAAATCTGATCCATGGAGGCCCCACCTCGCAACTTACTGGACTTACAGGAGTCCATGCCTCGACAGTTCAGGGCTGTTTTGGTGGAAAAAGGGGGACCTACACAATATTAGGCAGGTAGTCATAATGTTATGGCTGATTGGTGTATATCTAGTAAATAGAAAATATTTAAGTATTTAATTTTTGTTTTTAACTTCATGACATTCGTTACTACTTGAAGTAGTGAAGTAATTACATGCCTGGTTCTTGTGGGGGAGGCACAGACACTGTTGAGGGAACAGAAACAGCCCGAGGGGGCACAGACACCATCGAGGGAACAGAAACAGCCCCAAGTAGCACAGACACTGTTGAGGTAGCTCTAGAAAAAAGATCCCTTTTCCTCTGCAAGTAACTTTGTAGCTTATGCATTTTTGTCCCCGGTACACATTTTCTGCTGAGAATAAATGCAGCATAACCATCGGCTTCGCTTTATCGAAATCTCTCTCCAGGTGTCTTCAGCGCGCACCCCAAATCCAACAAGATTGTCATCTTCAGATTTCTCAGGTCCCATTGGCACATCTTTCTTGTGCGTTTCAAATTTCAGAAGATCCTCAATTTTGTTGTGGCTCAGTGCATAATCAATGAATGACATTAAACTGTCCTTACTGTGTCCTTGTGAAGAAGGAAACCTTTAGCTGTTTCCTCCTGTACATTTGTGATCAGGTACATGGTGTAACCGACATCATTTTCCAGAAGCCATCTGAATGATTTCCCCTAATATCAGCCAAAGTCGGCGCAGTTGGTCTTTGAGACCTTTTTGGATCACGTGCGGAACAGACCAGGGAGGCGCCAACCATGACTCATTTCAAAAAGGGCAAAAGGAGCACTGTTTTTATTGTTTGAGTATTTTACATTACGAAAATTAAACATACAAAGTTTTAATACTCATGATTAAAAACTGTTTTTAAAAAACAATTCTAAAATCATTTCTGAAACTTTTAAAATCCTTAAAAGTTTTAAACAGAACAAGTGAATTCAAAAGTGTGTTAAATATCAAAACAATTTGTATTAAATATGGCAAACTGCCAAAATAACTATAATGAAAAAAAAAAACGGTAGATGCATTAGACAAAATAAAGAACAAAACATGTTTCTAAAGCAATACAAAACAGTCTAATACATCTTTTTCTAATTTTAAAAACAGTCAGCACATCAGACAAACCATAAACATAAAAAAAAAACCTCAAAACCCTGTGATTTAAAACCATTTAAAACAAAGACCATAATCAGTCTTTATAAAATTAAAATCAACAATCCTGCAGAGGAGGCCCTCACAGTCCTGATAGAGATGTTCTTTCTATGCTTCCCAGTGCTGATGCTCCACTCCGGACCGGTTCCTGTCTCTGCTGTGCTAACTCCTCTCCGCAGGCCATAGTTGCCTCGCCGGCACCCTCAATCTGTGTGGATGGTGCCTAGGCGCCGGCGCCTCGGCTCCTCACAGACCTGCAGAGAGAGAGAGAGACAGAGAACCAGTCTGGGTGCACATGGGAAGCTTCACTCACGTCTGTACTCCTGAGACCAGCGTGTGAGGTCGGACTCTGCTCCTGAGGAGCAGCCCTGAGGTGGGGGCCCAAGTACCCCTGGACCAGACTTATTAGGAGGAGGAGTGCCTTTTACCCCCCCCCTCACCACCTTTGATCTTCTTAACAAGAGGGATGGGGTAGTTGGGGTATCTCTTCCCCTCTCTCTTCCTCTCCTTTGGCCGTCTGGCCAACTCCTCCTCTGTCATGGAGGCTTTGGCCCCTAACATCGAATCCTGGGTGGGGCAGTGCAGTTGTACCCTTGAGCAAGGTACTTCACTTAGATTGCTCCAGTAAAATGCCCAGCTGTATAAATGGGTACAAATGTAAGTCGCCCTGGATAAGAGTGTCAGCTAAATGACAAATAATAATAATAATAATAATAATAATAATAATAATAATAATAATAATAATAATAATAAAGCAGGGACCCCTGGGTGAGACCGTGGCCCTGCCGCTCCTCTATCCCCCTTCTCCGAGGCGGCTAGAGGAGGCACCCTTCTGTGCTGGCGGTTTCGACACCTGTGTGGCGCCGATATTCCTGTCCTTTGCCTTTCTTTCTATACGAGCCAGCACCTGATCTAATTCACCCTCCAGCTACAACGGTTCCAGGGCTTTCTTTCTTACCTGCCTGTCGCAGCTGGAGGGAGGGCTGGCTCTCTTCTGCAAGACGGTCTCACCTACACTATCTTTCGACCCGGTTCCCGAGGCTCTGCTCTCCACTCTCACACATGGAGGAGCGGTGGGTCTGGTTTTCTTTTCAGCGGTTTTCAGGGGGCTGGTCCACCAAGGCAGGGCCCGATGTTCCGTTTTTGCTGGAGGAGGGAGTGGAACTTCTGCCTCGGCTCCAGCGAGGGGTGGGCCGGGGGGAGCTCGACTATCTTGGGCTGCCTCCAGAGAGGAGACATTATTCGGGTTCTTGGCAGATTTCTCCTCTCTGTCCACCACTTTTCTCTTTTTATTGCTCACCTTCACCCAACCCCCCCCTTCTGACTGTTACCCCTTTCTCTTAAGTGGTTCCTTTGGGGTAGGGGGAGGTTCTGGAGCCAGGTCATATATCTGTTCTTCTTCTCCCTCTCCCTCCTCCTCCCGCGCCGGGCCTCCCTCATGTTCCGGCTCAGGGTCCAGAATGGAATCGTGAGAAGGGAGACCCAACTCTATTTGTGTACGACTGGAGGCAGTTCTTATAGATATGGCCCCCACAGCTGCAGAGGTAGTAGAGTAACTTTTCTCTGCAGGCGTGTGTCTGGTGACCTCCTCTACACTTACATGTGCACTGGGCAACAACGGGGTCTTGGCCCTGACACCGCCTGCAGAGTTTTGGCATCCCGTCATAGTAGACCAGCCCCCTAGCTTCTCTGATCTGTATAGTATTGGGGAGGTGGCAGACCTTCTCTGGATTCTCCACGCTCCGCCTCAATCGAATCCGGCACTGCCACATTCCCCCCACACACCGTCCACATCCAACATCCAACTATTCGAGTGGAGAGCTCACTGAACCTCGCAAGCCAGATCTTCACGTCCTTGCCTGAGACCATCTCACAGAAAAATTGCACAGTCACTATTCTATAGCAAATATCCGACAGGATTATCATCGCAAAACCTGCCAGCTCCCTGTATTTCTCCCTTCTATACACGCTGTAGCACTCCTCTAACAAATCATGGTTGACAAAGCTTACCTCGAAGAAGTCTTTGTCTTTATGCGGCAGCTTCACCAGCAAAGCCCATACCTTTTTGGCAGGACCTCCCTGCTGAACTGGAGTCTTGACATCCGCTTGTCTCCTAAACTAAACAAAGGAACAGAAAACTAGAGGTAGGTCTCCTGCTGGTGGTGGAGGTTCCAGTGGATTGATGTCAGTGAAAAGGTCTGACTGGAGTCACTGCTCCAGTGGGCTGCGCTGCTTCCCGCTGAGACCTGGTCCTGGTCTCCCGTGGGGTGCTGCCTTCATGAAGCCTGCTCTTCGGTCCCACTGGTCCAGGCAGGACCTTCAGATGGTTCATCCTCAGCTGGGCCTCCCTCGCACCGGAACAGGAACACCGCTGGATCAGGAACTCCAAAGGATTCTGGGTCGCCGCCACACTGCCTCTGCTGAAACAAAAAAAGACAAATGCCAATCTCTGCAAAGTCTACTCCATGTCCTCCTTCAGGTGGTGAAGAGAAACCCAATTCCAAGATAAAGGAGCACTGGCTATGTCAAAAGCAGGAATCAAACCCATGCCTCTAGGGGAAACTACAACCTAACCACAGCACCTTCGACCACTTGGCCATCCTGACCAACCGGGAGGGTGCTAGCAAAATGAGTAGCAGTCAAGGACTGCCTTCCGGAGCTTGAGCTGACTGAAGGACACTCACAATGTGGAATAAAGCAGGCAGGGGAGGCAGCGATGCTGCCCTCAACTTTTAGAACTGGAAAAAGACGTGGCGGAAGATATGGGGGCTGCAAGGGCAGCTCCTCATTAGAATACTATTTTATTGTATTTAGTATTTTACATTTACATAAAAACAAATCAATTTTTTAATACTTATGATTAAAATCTTTAAAAATCAATTCTTAAAATCACTTAAAATTTTTTAAAATCTTTGTGATTTTAACAAAAAACAAAACAATTAAAATAAACATGTGCACAAAACAGAATATAAAAGAATATAACAAAACTAAACCAAAAAACCGCTAAAACAATTAGTGGTTTAAAAACAACTAAATCTTTAAAAACAATTAAGATTCATTTTTAAAATCGTTTTAAAAACAATCATCCATAAATTAATTAAAAGATCTTGGACTCGGGCTCCAGCAGGGGGAACTGACCGTCCCCGGAGGTGGGTCCCATCATGGGATCCTGAGCTCCCCCAGATCTTGTATGTGCCAGTTCTTATAGGCTTATAGGCTGCCCTCAACTTTTAGAACTGGAAAAAGACGTGGCGGAAGATATGGGGGCTGCAAGGGCAGCTCCTCATTAGAATAGCGTTGAGTATCCCTGCCTGTCATGCGGGAGACTGGGGTTTGATTTCCCGATAGCAGGCTCCTTCTCTGGTTTTGCTTCCCCCACCTAGGGGGGGAAGCCTACACAAAGGACTTGGGAACAAGAAAGAAATGTCACCCCAATGACCAGAGAAAGGAGGAAGAGCAAGAGCAACACAATAATTCCAATAGATTCCAATCTCTATATGTAGATTTATATATTATAAAGTCATAGAGCGAGAGAGAGAGATTGCAAAAAAATGTGTGAGAGAAACAGATTTTACGAATGGGGGCCAACAAGCCATAGGGGGGCTGGCACTATTCTTTGGCGTCATAGTCAGCAGGATTCAAACCTGCACGGGGAGACTTCAATGGATAACTAGTCCATAGCGGGGGATGTGGAGAAGCAGGTGTATCCCGATGAGGAAGGGACAGGGAGCAGATCGCTTTACAGATCAAGAAGGATATAGGATTAAAAGCGTCTGCTAAACCTACTTAAAATGATGGACGGGGGTGCTTGACTTATTTTTTTCTGCTGTCTGTTTTCTTTGTGTGTGTTACTCACTCTACTTCTATAATGGACACAATTAAAGTATGAATGGATGCGTTAAAGAGAGCGGCTGTGTTTTAGTATGTCAAGCAGAAATGCCTGTCCGTGATCTTTTTAGATGCAGATGCACACAGAGCACGCTAGAGGGGGAGTGGGTCAGGAATTGGAAAGGCGAGATTTGTTTTAGTCATGGGTCAAGACAGAGTGCAGGAGTTACAGTTTTATTTTCAGGGCATTTTAGATTAGTTTCTGTTTTAATGACTGAGGTGGTGGAAGGACGCCTGCTTGTTGTCAAGGCAGTAGTTGAGAGACGATTGTTTGTTTTTATAAATGTATATGCACCAACAAATGGCAGGGAGAGAGCGGGGGGTTTAAAACAGCTTGACAATGACAATTATTGATTTTAATTGCACCCTGCATGACAAACTTGACAGGAACCACACTGAGCCGCACTCCCAGTCTTCCAGGGAGATGAGGGGGCTGCAGGAGAGGCATGACCTGCAGGATGTGTGGAGGAGTTTGTATGGGGCAGAAAGGCAGTATAGCTGGTCAGAGGTGCGGGAGGACACTCTCTCCCTATCCAGGCTTGATCAGATTTACACTGTACTCCAGTGAGGTGGATGAGCCTCAGACCAACATGCAGCATCTCCTTGGAGACCTGCCGCAGGTGCCGGAGGAGAAGCAGGCTGGGCTGGAGGGGGAGCTCACCCTGCAGGAGCTTACTGCTGCTCTTCATGGGTTGAGTACAAGGAAGGCCCAGGGCATTGATGGCCTGCCAGTTGAGTTTTATAGCACCTTCTGGGGTCTGCTGGGGACTGACCTGCTGGCAGTGATGCAGGAGAGCATCCAGCAAGGGGCGCTGCAAGTGAGCTGCAGGCGTGCCCTCGTGGCACTGTTGCCCAAGAAGGATGACCTGTGCTAGAACTGAAGCTCCTCTCCAGAGTGATGGCCTGATCCAACTGATCCACCCTGACCAGTCCTACTGTGTGCCTGGTAGGTCCATACAGGACAACATCCTGTTCATTAGGCACATCATGGAGGTCTCCAGGCTGTTGGGGTTAAAGACTGGTCTCATTGCGCTGGACCAGGAAAAGGCTTTTGACCGGGTTGAGCACCAGTACCTGTGGCGGATGATGGAGGCTTTTGGGTTCAGCCCTGTTTTCATAGCCATGACCAGGGTGCTCTATGGTGACACTCAAAACATATTGAAAATCAATGTTGGCTTGAGCGCCCCCTTCAGGGTGTACAGGGGAATCTGGCAGGGCTGCCCCATGTTGGGATGCTCCACTCCATGGCCATTGAGCCATTGCTGCAGGAGCTGCACAGAGTGGTGGGGGGGCTTTATGTCCCTCGCTGCCCGACACCCTTCCGCTTCTCTGCCTACGCTGATGATGTGGTGGTGCTGGTGGGGTGCGAGGGGGATGTGGACAGAATCAGCACCTCGCTCTGGGACTTAAACCAAAGTGAACTGGTCCAAGAGCACGGGGTTGCTGCTGGGGGAGTTGCGGGGGCAGGGAGGCCTGCAACTCCCTGGAGGATTACAGTGGTGCAGAGGTGGTCTCAAGTACTTGGGGGTGCACCTGGGGGATCAGGCCATGGAGCAGAGGAACTGGGAGGGGATGCCGGAGGGGCTGCGGGGGAGGCTCGGGCGATGGCGCTGGCTGCTCCCTCAGCGGTCTTCTTCTGGACTGGTCTGCACTGGCTGTGAAAGGGGCTACTATACCTGCCCCGTGAGGAGGGGGGGCAAGGGCTGGTGGACGTGGAGTGCAGGATGGCTGCTTTCCATCTGCAGTTCCTGCAGAAGCTGGTCTACGGGCCGAGCCTCCTGTCCTGGAGGCCGCTTACGTGGACCTTGCTCCGTCATGTGGGGACGCTGCAGGTGGACAGTGCAATGTCCCTGATGGACATTAGCAGGCTGGCAGCAGGCAACCTTCCTGGGTTCTACCGCAGTGTGTTGAGGGCCTGGCAGCTGCTCACAGCCTGACATGTGTACAGCTCCCTCATCCTGCACTGGCTGCTCCAGATGCCCATCATCTGGACCGGGGTGTTCCAGCTGCATGATCTGCTGGCTGGAGGATTGTGGACAGCCTAGAAGGGAAAATGGGTGTGCGCTCCCTGCGTTGGACAGGTATTCTGCTCGGCCGAGGCCGGTGCCACCCTGCTTTCTGAAGGGAAACTGCTGCTGAGGGAGTGTTTCCTCCAGCTCCAGACCCCAGAGCCCCTGTTCAAGTTCCCCAATTTGCTGGTTTCCCCCTTCCCTGAGGTATGATGGAGGCCTCTCAGGGACCCTGTTGAGGAGGGGTCCGCAGGAGTTGTCCCTGGATGGGGCCTGTGTGAAGGCCCGGCACCAAACGCAGCTCTTGCCGCTAACTGACATGCCCTGGAGGGACAGGCTGGGGGGGAGGAGGGGAAGGGGGAGCCAGTATGGCACAGTGTGTATCAGCCACGGCTGAAAAGAGAGCTTGGGATCTGCAGTGGAGAGTGCTCCACGTTATCATTGCCATCAAGTACTTCCTGTTGCTAATTAACGTTGCACAGTGTGACATCAGTTTGCACACCTTTCTCTTTCTTGTTCTCAAGTCCTTTGTGTAGGCTTCCCCCACCACTCCCCGGAATCAATCCCCGGTCTCCCGCAAGACAGGTAGACATACTCACCACTATACTAATGAGGAGCTGCCCCTGGTGCCCCTGCTGCCCCCACATCTTCCGCCACGTCCTTTTACGGTTCTAAATTTGTCAGAGCAAGGTGAGGGCAGCATCCCTGCCTCACCTGCCTACGTTATTCCACCTTGTGAGTGTCCATCGGTCAGCTCAGGCTGCGGAAGGCAATCCTGGACCACTACTCGCATTCCTAGTACCCTGCCGAGTGGTCAGGATGTCCGAGCAGTCTAAGAGGCTGCGTTCATGTTGCAGTCTCCTCTGGAGTTCAAGTCCCACTTCTGACATATCCAGTGTTCCTTTTGCCCTTCTTCAAACGTGTCAGCAGGTACACCTTTGTCTGTCTCTGTGGTGTAATCGATTAGCTGTTGACCTTTAGAATCCACCCAGGGAGGGCCCCCTTTTCCCCCCACCCCCTGTTATTATTTCTACTTCGGGCGGTCAGCTTGCCAGACAGCGGCTTTCCTTCAGCCACAGTAACCTTATGCTGCTTGCTGCGGACGGCCATCTTGCTAAAGTCTAAGGAGGTTTTAGAAGCTTCCTTTACATTGCCTAGATCAACATAAACCAAGGCACTGCTGGTATTCAAACCCAGAGTTTCCTGTTTACAAGATAGGTGCTTTGACCAACTAAGCCACAGCGCCAGTACTCCCCTGTTCCCCAGTGCCTACACTCAGGGGTAAGGAGCAAAACAAAACAAAACAAAACAAAGTGTGGATCCAGGCTGCAACAAATCCACACCCGACGCTGAGGTGCCGTGGAAATCATGGAAGTGTTGATTATAACATGTCCATTATGGTCAAGACTTCCAAAGTGGGCGAAAGATTAATTTAACAGTCTTTTGTGCAATGAATCCACGGTTGAAGTATTCCCCCACCATGCCGTCTCATTTCTCCTGTTCCTCTTCCCTTTCTCCTTTTATATCCGTTCCATAAATTAGGTCATCTGTAGTCCACCACATCCTCACCTGGAACCATGTATGCACAACAGCACCAGCAGGGGATAGTGGTCACCACAATACACACTCATAACACAACAAATAGAAAGCACAAGCTTCACAAGGTGCACATAAAGCCCACCTAAGGCACTGCTGGGATTCAAACCCAGGATCTCCTGTTTGCTAAACAGGCACGTTAACCAACTAAGCCAAGATGCTGCCAATAGTAGCAGAACAGCAGATCACGGACCACTGTCAATCAGATGCTTGCCTTGCCGTCCATCCATCCATCTATCTATCTATCTATCTATCTATCTATCTATCTATCTATCTATGACTCTCGATATCTAACTCTCGCTTGCTAGTTAGCTAGCTATGACTCTACACTCAGGCGTAAGGAACAAAACAAAACAAAACAAAACAAAACAAAACAAAACAAAATCTGGATGCAGGCTGCAACAAAGGAAGCACACAGAGGTGTAAACGTAAGGTTGACGGCACCAAGACTGCAGCTGCTGCTGCCGATAGTAGCATAACAGCAGATCACGGACCACTGTCAATCAGATGCTTGCCTTGCCGTCCATCCATCCATCTATCTATATATCTATCTATGACTCTCGATATCTAACTCTCTTGCTTGCTATCGCTCCCCCAATGGTCAGTAGCATAGTAGCATAACAGCAGATCACGGACCACTGTCAATCAGGTGCTTGCCTTGCCGTCCATCCATCCATCTATCTATCCATCTATGACTCTTGATATCTAACTCTCTTGCTTGCTATCGCTCCCCCAATGGTCAGTAGCATAGTAGCATAACAGCAGATCACGGACCACTGTCAATCAGATGCTTGCCTTGCCGTCCATCCATCTATTTATCTAGCTAGCTATCTATCTATGACTCTCGATATCTAACTCTCTTGCTTGCTATCGCTCCCCCAATGGTCAGTAACATAGTAGCATAACATCAGATCACGGACCACTGTCAATCAGATGCTTGCCTTGCCGTCCATCCATCCATCCATCTATCTATCTATCTGTCTATGACTCTCGATATCTAACTCTCTTGCTTGCTATCGCTCCCCCAATGGTCAGTAGCATAGTAGCATAAGAGCAGATCACGGACCACTGTCAATCAGGTGCTTGCCTTGCCGTCCATCCATCCATCCATCCATCTATCTATCTATCTATGACTCTCGATATCTAACTCTCTTGCTTGCTATCGCTCCCCCAATGGTCAGTAGCATAGTAGCATAACAGCAGATCACGGACCACTGTCAATCAGATGCTTGCCTTGCCGTCCATCCATCCATCTATCTATCTATCTATCTATCTATCTATCTATCTATCTATGACTCTCGATATCTAACTCTCTTGCTGGCTATCGCTCCCCCAATGGTCAGTAGCATAGTAGCATTGCAGCAGATCACGGACCACGGTCAATCAGATGCTTACCTTGCCGTCCATCCATCCATCTATCTATCTATCTAGCTATGACTCTCGATATCTAACTCTCTTGCTTGCTATCGCTCCCCCAATGGTCAGTAGCATAGGAGCATAACAGCAAATCACGGACCACTGTCAATCAGATGCTTGCCTTGCCGTCCATCCATCCATCTATCTATCTATCTAGCTATGACTCTCGATATCTAACTCTCTTGCTTGCTATCGCTCCCCCAATGGTCAGTAGCATAGTAGCATAACAGCAGATCACGGACCACTGTCAATCAGATGCTTGTTTTGCCGTCCATCCATCCATCTATCTATCTATCTATCTATCTATGACTCTTGATATCTAACTCTCTTGCTTGCTATCACTCCCCCAATGGTCAGTAGCATAGTAGCATAACAGCAGATCACGGACCACTGTCAATCAGATGCTTGCCTTGCCGTCCATCCATCCATTCATCCATCTATCTATCTAGCTATGACTCTCGATATCTAACTCTCTTGCTTGCTATCGCTCCCCCAATGGTCAGTAGCATAGGAGCATAACAGCATATCACGGACCACTGTCAATCAGATGCTTGCCTTGCCGTCCATCCATCCATCTATCTATCTATCTAGCTATGACTCTCGATATCTAACTCTCTTGCTTGCTATCGCTCCCCCAATGGTCAGTAGCATAGTAGCATAACAGCAGATCACGGACCACTGTCAATCAGATGCTTGCCATGCCGTCCATCCATCTATCTATCTATCTATCTATCTATCTATCTATCTATGACTCTTGATATCTAACTCTCTTGCTTGCTATCGCTCCCCCAATGGTCAGTAGCATTGTAGCATAACAGCAGATCACGGACCAATGTCAATCAGATGCTTGCCTTGCCATCCATCCATCCATCAATCTATCTATCTATCTATGACTCTTGATATCTAAATCTCTTGCTTGCTATCGCTCCCCCAATGGTCAGTAGCATAGTAGCATAACAGCAGATCACGGACCACGGTCAATCAGATGCTTACCTTGCCGTCCATCCATCCATCTATCTATCTATCTAGCTATGACTCTCGATATCTAACTCTCTTGCTTGCTATCGCTCCCCCAATGGTCAGTAGCATAGGAGCATAACAGCATATCACGGACCACTGTCAATCAGATGCTTGCCTTGCCGTCCATCCATCCATCTATCTATCTATCTAGCTATGACTCTCGATATCTAACTCTCTTGCTTGCTATCGCTCCCCCAATGGTCAGTAGCATTGTAGCATAACAGCAGATCACGGACCACTGTCAATCAGATGCTTGCCTTGCCGTCCATCCATCCATCCATCTATCTATCTATCTATCTATCTATGACTCTCGATATCTAACTCTCTTGCTTGCTATCGCTCCCCTAATGGTCAGTAGCATTGTAGAATAATAGTAGATCACGGACCACTGTCAATCAGATGCTTGCCTTGCCGTCCATCCATCCATCTATCTATCTATCTATGACTCTCGATATCTAACTCTCTTGCTTGCTATCGCTCCCCCAATGGTCAGTAGCATAGTTGCATAACATCATATCATGGACCACTGTCAATCAGATGCTTGCCTTGCCGTCCATCCATCCATCTATCTATCTATCTATCTATGACTCTCGATATCTAACTCTCTTGCTTGCTATCGCTCCCCCAATGGTCAGTAGCATAGTAGCATAACAGCAGATCACGGACCACGGTCAATCAGATGCTTACCTTGCCGTCCATCCATCCATCTATCTATCTATCTAGCTATGACTCTCGATATCTAACTCTCTTGCTTGCTATCGCTCCACCAATGGTCAGTAGCATAGTAGCATAACAGCAGATCACGGACCACTGTCAATCAGATGCTTGTCTTGCCGTCCATCCATCCATCTATCTATCTATCTATCTATCTATCTATCTATCTATGACTCTTGCTATCTAACTCTCTTGCTTGCTATCACTCCCCCAATGGTCAGTAGCATAGTAGAATAACAGCAGATCACGGACCACTGTCAATCAGATGCTTGCCTTGCCGTCCATCCATCCATTCATCCATCTATCTATGTATCTATGACTCTCGAAATCTAACTCTCTTGCTTGCTATCGCTCCCCCAATGGTCAGTAGCATAGGAGCATAACAGCATATCACGGACCACTGTCAATCAGATGCTTGCCTTGCCGTCCATCCATCCATCTATGTATCTATCTAGCTATGACTCTCGATATCTAACTCTCTTGCTTGCTATCGCTCCCCCAATGGTCAGTAGCATAGTAGCATAACAGCAGATCACGGACCACTGTCAATCAGATGCTTGTCTTGCCGTCCATCCATCCATCTATCTATCTATCTTTCTATCTATCTATCTATCTATCTATGACTCTCGATATCTAACTCTCTTGCTTGCTATCGCTCCCCCAATGGTCAGTAGCATAGTAGCATAACAGCAGATCACGGACCACTGTCAATCAGATGCTTGTCTTGCCGTCCATCCATCCATCCATCTATCTATCTATCTATCTATGACTCTCGATATCTAACTCTCTTGCTTGCTATCGCTCCCCCAATGGTCAGTAGCATAGTAGCATAACAGCAGATCACGGACCACTGTCAATCAGATGCCTGCCTTGCCGTCCATCCATCCATCCATCTATCTATCTATCTATGACTCTCGATATCTAACTCTCTTGCTTGCTATCGCTCCCCCAATGGTCAGTAGCATAGTAGCATAACATCATATCATGGACCACTGTCAATCAGATGCTTGCCTTGCCGTCCATCCATCCATCTATCTATCTATCTATGACTCTCGATATCTAACTCTCTTGCATGCTATCGCTCCCCCAATGGTCAGTAGCATAGTAGCATAACAGCAGATCACGGACCACGGTCAATCAGATGCTTACATTGCCGTCCATCCATCCATCTATCTATCTATCGAGCTATGACTCTCGATATCTAACTCTCTTGCTTGCTATCGCTCCCCCAATGGTCAGTAGCATAGTAGCATAACAGCAGATCACAGACCACTGTCAATCAGATGCTTGCCTTGCCGTCCATCCATCCATCTATCTATCTATCTATCTATGACTCTCGATATCTAACTCTCTTGCTTGCTATCGCTCCCCCAATGGTCAGTAGCATAGTAGCATAACAGCAGATCACGGACCACTGTCAATCAGATGCTTGCCTTGCCGTCCATCCATCTATTTATCTAGCTAGCTATCTATCTATGACTCTCGATATCTAACTCTCTTGCTTGCTATCGCTCCCCCAATGGTCAGTAGCATAGTAGCATAACAGCAGATCACGGACCACGGTCAATCAGATGCTTGCCTTGCCGTCCATCCATCCATCCATCTATCTATCTATGACTCTCGATATCTAACTCTCTTGCTTGCTATCGCTCCCCCAATGGTCAGTAGCATAGTAGCATAACAGCAGATCACGGACCACTGTCAATCAGATGCTTGTCTTCCGTCCATCCATCCATCTATCTATGTATCTATCTATCTATGACTCTCGATATCTAACTCTCTTGCTTGCTATCGCTCCCCCAATGGTCAGTAGCATAGTAGCATAACAGCAGATCACGGACTACTGTCAATCAGATGCTTGTCTTGCCGTCCATCCATCCATCCATCTATCTATCTATCTATGACTCTCGATATCTAACTCTCTTGCATGCTATCGCTCCCCCAATGGTCAGTAGCATAGTAGCATAACAGCAGATCACGGACCACTGTCAATCAGATGCTTGCCTTGCCGTCCACCCATCTATTTATCTAGCTAGCTATCTATCTATGACTCTCGATATCTAACTCTCTTGCTTGCTATCGCTCCCCCAATGGTCAGTAGCATAGTAGCATAACAGCAGATCACGGACCACTGTCAATCAGATGCTTACATTGCCGTCCATCCATCCATCTATCTATCTATCTAGCTATGACTCTCGATATCTAACTCTCTTGCTTGCTATCGCTCCCCCAATGGTCAGTAGCATAGTAGCATAACAGCAGATCACGGACCACTGTCAATCAGATGCTTGCCTTGCCGTCCATCCATCTATTTATCTAGCTAGCTATCTATCTATGACTCTCGATATCTAACTCTCTTGCTTGCTATCGCTCCCCCAATGGTCAGTAGCATAGTAGCATAACAGCAGATCACGGACCACTGTCAATCAGATGCTTGCCTTGCCGTCCATCCATCCATCTATCTATCTATCTATCTATCTATCTATCTATCTATCTATGACTCTTGATATCTAACTCTCTTGCTTGCTATCGCTCCCCCAATGGTCAGTAGCATAGTAGCATAACAGCAGATCATGGACCACGGTCAATCAGATGCTTACCTTGCCGTCCATCCATCCATCTATCTATCTATCTAGCTATGACTCTCGATATCTAACTCTCTTGCTTGCTATCGCTCCCCCAATGGTCAGTAGCATAGGAGCATAACAGCATATCACGGACCACTGTCAATCAGATGCTTGCCTTGCCGTCCATCCATCCATCTATGTATCTATCTAGCTATGACTCTCGATATCTAACTCTCTTGCTTGCTATCGCTCCCCCAATGGTCAGTAGCATTGTAGCATAATAGTAGATCACGGACCACTGTCAATCAGATGCTTGCCTTGCCGTCCATCCATCCATCTATCTATCTATCTATCTATCTATCTATCTATCTATCTATCTATCTATCTATCTATGACTCTCGATATTTAACTCTCTTGCTGGCTATCGCTCCCCCAATGGTCAGTAGCATAGTAGCATAACAGCAGATCACGGACCACTGTCAATCAGATGCTTGCCTTGCCATCCATCCATCTATCTATCTATCTATGACTCTCGATATCTAACTCTCTTGCTTGCTATCGCTCCCCCAATGGTCAGTAGCATAGTTGCATAACATCATATCATGGACCACTCTCAATCAGATGCTTGCCTTGCCGTCCATCCATCCATCTATCTATCTATCTATGACTCTCGATATCTAACTCTCTTGCTTGCTATCGCTCCCCCAATGGTCAGTAGCATAGTAGCATAACAGCAGATCACGGACCACGGTCAATCAGATGCTTACCTTTCCGTCCATCCATCCATCTATCTATCTATCTAGCTATGACTCTCGATATCTAACTCTCTTGCTTGCTATCGCTCCCCCAATGGTCAGTAGCATAGTAGCATAACAGCAGATCACGGACCACTGTCAATCAGATGCTTGTCTTGCCGTCCATCCATCCATCTATCTATCTATCTATGACTCTCGATATCTAACTCTCTTGCTTGCTATCGCTCCCCCAATGGTCAGTAGCATAGTAGCATAACAGCAGATCACAGACCACGGTCAATCAGATGCTTACCTTGCCGTCCATCCATCCATCTATCTATCTATCTAGCTATGACTCTCGATATCTAACTCTCTTGCTTGCTATCGCTCCCCCAATGGTCAGTAGCATAGGAGCATAACAGCATATCACGGACCACTGTCAATCAGATGCTTGCCTTGCCGTCCATCCATCCATCTATGTATCTATCTAGCTATGACTCTCGATATCTAACTCTCTTGCTTGCTATCGCTCCCCCAATGGTCAGTAGCATAGTAGCATAACAGCAGATCACGGACCACTGTCAATCAGATGCTTGTCTTGCCGTCCATCCATCCATCTATCTATCTATCTATCTATCTATCTATGACTCTCGATATCTAACTCTCTTGCTTGCTATCGCTCCCCCAATGGTCAGTAGCATAGTAGCATAACAGCAGATCACGGACCACTGTCAATCAGATGCTTGTCTTGCCGTCCATCCATCCATCCATCTATCTATCTATCTAGCTATGACTCTCGATATCTAACTCTCTTGCTTGCTATCGCTCCCCCAATGGTCAGTAGCATAGTAGCATAACAGCAGATCACGGACCACTGTGAATCAGATGCTTGCCTTGCCGTCCATCCATCCAACTATCTATCTATCTATCTATGACTCTCGATATCTAACTCTCTTGCTTGCTATCGCTCCCCCAATGGTCAGTAGCATAGTAGCATAACAGCAGATCACGGACCACTGTCAATCAGATGCTTGCCTTGCCGTCCACCCATCTATTTATCTAGCTAGCTATCTATCTATGACTCTCGATATCTAACTCTCTTGCTTGCTATCGCTCCCCCAATGGTCAGTAGCATAGTAGCATAACAGCAAATCACGGACCACTGTCAATCAGATGCCTGCCTTGCCGTCCATCCATCCATCCATCTATCTATCTATCTATGACTCTCGATATCTAACTCTCTTGCTTGCTATCGCTCCCCCAATGGTCAGTAGCATAGTAGCATAACATCATATCATGGACCACTGTCAATCAGATGCTTGCCTTGCCGTCCATCCTTCCATCTATCTATCTATCTATGACTCTCGATATCTAACTCTCTTGCATGCTATCGCTCCCCCAATGGTCAGTAGCATAGTAGCATAACAGCAGATCACGGACCACGGTCAATCAGATGCTTACATTGCCGTCCATCCATCCATCTATCTATCTATCTAGCTATGACTCTCGATATCTAACTCTCTTGCTTGCTATCGCTCCCCCAATGGTCAGTAGCATAGTAGCATAACAGCAGATCACAGACCACTGTCAATCAGATGCTTGCCTTGCCGTCCATCCATCCATCTATCTATCTATCTATCTATGACTCTCGATATCTAACTCTCTTGCTTGCTATCGCTCCCCCAATGGTCAGTAGCATAGTAGCATAACAGCAGATCACGGACCACTGTCAATCAGATGCTTGCCTTGCCGTCCATCCATCTATTTATCTAGCTAGCTATCTATCTATGACTCTCGATATCTAACTCTCTTGCTTGCTATCGCTCCCCCAATGGTCAGTAGCATAGTAGCATAACAGCAGATCACGGACCACTGTGAATCAGATGCTTGCCTTGCCGTCCATCCATCCAACTATCTATCTATCTATCTATGACTCTCGATATCTAACTCTCTTGCTTGCTATCGCTCCCCCAATGGTCAGTAGCATAGTAGCATAACAGCAGATCACGGACCACTGTCAATCAGATGCTTGCCTTGCCGTCCACCCATCTATTTATCTAGCTAGCTATCTATCTATGACTCTCGATATCTACCTCTCTTGCTTGCTATCGCTCCCCCAATGGTCAGTAGCATAGTAGCATAACAGCAGATCACGGACCACTGTCAATCAGATGCTTGCCTTGCCGTCCATCCATCCATCCATCTATCTATCTATCTATGACTCTCGATATCTAACTCTCTTGCTTGCTATCGCTCCCCCAATGGTCAGTAGCATAGTAGCATAACAGCAGATCACGGACCACTGTCAATCAGATGCTTGCCTTGCCGTCCATCCATCCATCCATCTATCTATCTATCTATGACTCTCGATATCTAACTCTCTTGCTTGCTATCGCTCACCCAATGGTCAGTAGCATAGCAGCATAACATCATATCATGGACCACTGTCAATCAGATGCTTGCCTTGCCGTCCATCCATCCATCCATCTATCTATCTATCTATGACTCTCGATATCTAACTCTCTTGCTTGCTATTGCTCCCCCAATGGTCAGTAGCATAGGAGCATAACAGCATATCACGGACCACTGTCAATCAGATGCTTGCCTTGCCGTCCATCCATCCATCTATGTATCTATCTAGCTATGACTCTCGATATCTAACTCTCTTGCTTGCTATCGCTCCCCCAATGGTCAGTAGCATAGTAGCATAACAGCAGATCACGGACCACTGTCAATCAGATGCTTGTCTTGCCGTCCATCCATCCATCTATCTATGTATCTATCTATCTATGACTCTCGATATCTAACTCTCTTGCTTGCTATCGCTCCCCCAATGGTCAGTAGCATAGTAGCATAACAGCAGATCACGGACTACTGTCAATCAGATGCTTGTCTTGCCGTCAATCCATCCATCCATCTATCTATCTATCTAGCTATGACTCTCGATATCTAACTCTCTTGCTTGCTATCGCTCCCCCAATGGTCAGTAGCATAGTAGCATAACAGCAGATCACGGACCACTGTGAATCAGATGCTTGCCTTGCCGTCCATCCATCCAACTATCTATCTATCTATCTATGACTCTCGATATCTAACTCTCTTGCATGCTATCGCTCCCCCAATGGTCAGTAGCATAGTAGCATAACAGCAGATCATGGACCACTGTCAATCAGATGCTTGCCTTGCCGTCCACCCATCTATTTATCTAGCTAGCTATCTATCTATGACTCTCGATATCCAACTCTCTTGTTGCTATCGCTCCCCCAATGGTCAGTAGCATAGTAGCATAACTGCAGATCACGGACCACTGTCAATCAGATGCCTGCCTTGCCGTCCATCCATCCATCCATCTATCTATCTATCTATCTATGACTCTCGATATCTAACTCTCTTGCATGCTATCGCTCCCTCAATTGTCAGTAGCATAGTAGCATAACAGCAGATCACGGACCACGGTCAATCAGATGCTTACATTGCCGTCCATCCATCCATCTATCTATCTATCTAGCTATGACTCTCGATATCTAACTCTCTTGCTTGCTTCGCTCCCCCAATGGTCAGTAGCATAGTAGCATAACAGCAGATCACAGACCACTGTCAATCAGATGCTTGCCTTGCCGTCCATCCATCCATCTATCTATCTATCTATCTATCTATGACTCTCGATATCTAACTCTCTTGCTTGCTATCGCTCCCCTAATGGTCAGTAGCATAGTAGCATAACAGCAGATCACGGACCACTGTCAATCAGATGCTTGCCTTGCCGTCCATCCATCTATTTATCTAGCTAGCTATCTATCTATGACTCTCGATATCTAACTCTCTTGCTTGCTATCGCTCCCCCAATGGTCAGTAGCATAGTAGCATAACAGCAGATCACGTCCACTGTGAATCAGATGCTTGCCTTGCCGTCCATCCATCCAACTATCTATCTATCTATCTATGACTCTCGATATCTAACTCTTGCTTGTTATCGCTCCCCCAATGGTCAGTAGCATAGTAGCATAACATCATATCATGGACCACTGTCAATCAGATGCTTGCCTTGCCGTCCACCCATCTATTTATCTAGCTAGCTATCTATCTATGACTCTCGATATCTAACTCTCTTGCTTGCTATCGCTCCCCCAATGGTCAGTAGCATAGTAGCATAACAGCAGATCACGGACCACGGTCAATCAGATGCTTACCTTGCCGTCCATCCATCCATCTATCTATCTATCTAGCTATGACTCTCGATATCTAACTCTCTTGCTTGCTATCGCTCCCCCAATGGTCAGTAGCATAGGAGCATAACAGCATATCACGGACCACTGTCAATTAGATGCTTGCCTTGCCGTCCATCCATCCATCTATGTATCTATCTAGCTATGACTCTCGATATCTAACTCTCTTGCTTGCTATCGCTCCCCCAATGGTCAGTAGCATAGTAGCATAACAGCAGATCACGGACCACTGTCAATCAGATGCTTGTCTTGCCGTCCATCCATCCATCTATCTATCTATCTATCTATCTATGACTCTCGATATCTAACTCTCTTGCTTGCTATCGCTCCCCCAATGGTCAGTAGCATAGTAGCATAACAGCAGATCACGGACCACTGTCAATCAGATGCTTGTCTTGCCGTCCATCCATCCATCCATCTATCTATCTATCTAGCTATGACTCTCGATATCTAACTCTCTTGCTTGCTATCGCTCCCCCAATGGTCAGTAGCATAGTAGCATAACAGCAGATCACGGACCACTGTGAATCAGATGCTTGCCTTGCCGTCCATCCATCCAACTATCTATCTATCTATCTATGACTCTCGATATCTAACTCTCTTGCTTGCTATCGCTCCCCCAATGGTCAGTAGCATAGTAGCATAACAGCAGATCACGGACCACTGTCAATCAGATGCTTGCCTTGCCGTCCACCCATCTATTTATCTAGCTAGCTATCTATCTATGACTCTCGATATCTAACTCTCTTGCTTGCTATCGCTCCCCCAATGGTCAGTAGCATAGTAGCATAACAGCAGATCACGGACCACTGTCAATCAGATGCTTGCCTTGCCGTCCATCCATCCATCCATCTATCTATCTATCTATGACTCTCGATATCTAACTCTCTTGCTTGCTATCGCTCCCCCAATGGTCAGTAGCATAGTAGCATAACAGCAGATCATGGACCACGGTCAATCAGATGCTTACATTGCCGTCCATCCATCCATCTATCTATCTATCTAGCTATGACTCTCGATATCTAACTCTCTTGCTTGCTATCGCTCCCCCAATGGTCAGTAGCATAGTAGCATAACAGCAGATCACAGACCACTGTCAATCAGATGCTTGTCTTGCCGTCCATCCATCCATCTATCTATCTATCTATCTATCTATCTATCTATCTATGACTCTTGCTATCTAACTCTCTTGCTTGCTATCGCTCCCCCAATGGTCAGTAGCATAGTAGCATAACAGCAGATCACGGACCACGGTCAATCAGATGCTTACATTGCCGTCCATCCATCCATCTATCTATCTATCTAGCTATGACTCTCGATATCTAACTCTCTTGCTTGCTATCGCTCCCCCAATGGTCAGTAGCATAGTAGCATAACAGCAGATCACAGACCACTGTCAATCAGATGCTTGCCTTGCCGTCCATCCATCCATTCATCCATCTATCTATGTATCTATGACTCTCGAAATCTAACTCTCTTGCATGCTATCGCTCCCCCAATGGTCAGTAGCATAGTAACATAACAGCAGATCATGGACCACGGTCAATCAGATGCTTGCCTTGCCGTCCATCCATCCATCTATCTATCTATCTATGACTCTCGATATCTAACTCTCTTGCTTGCTATCGCTCCCCCAATGGTCAGTAGCATAGTAGCATAACAGCAGATCACGGACCACGGTCAATCAGATGCTTACCTTGCCGTCCATCCATCCATCTATCTATCTATCTAGCTATGACTCTCGATATCTAACTCTCTTGCTTGCTATCGCTCCCCCAATGGTCAGTAGCATAGGAGCATAACAGCATATCACGGACCACTGTCAATCAGATGCTTGCCTTGCCGTCCATCCATCCATCTATGTATCTATCTAGCTATGACTCTCGATATCTAACTCTCTTGCTTGCTATCGCTCCCTCAATGGTCAGTAGCATAGTAGCATAACAGCAGATCACGGACCACTGTCAATCAGATGCTTGTCTTGCCGTCCATCCATCCATCTATCTATCTATCTATCTATCTATGACTCTCGATATCTAACTCTCTTGCTTGCTATTGCTCCCCCAATGGTCAGTAGCATAGTAGCATAACAGCAGATCACGGACCACTGTCAATCAGATGCTTGTCTTGCCGTCCATCCATCCATCCATCTATCTATCTATCTAGCTCTGACTCTCGATATCTAACTCTCTTGCTTGCTATCGCTCCCCCAATGGTCAGTAGCATAGTAGCATAACAGCAGATCACGGACCACTGTGAATCAGATGCTTGCCTTGCCGTCCATCCATCCAACTATCTATCTATCTATCTATGACTCTCGATATCTAACTCTCTTGCTTGCTATCGCTCCCCCAATGGTCAGTAGCATAGTAGCATAACAGCAGATCACGGACCACTGTCAATCAGATGCTTGCCTTGCCGTCCACCCATCTATTTATCTAGCTAGCTATCTATCTATGACTCTCGATATCTAACTCTCTTGCTTGGTATCGCTCCCCCAATGGTCAGTAGCATAGTAGCATAACAGCAGATCACGGACCACTGTCAATCAGATGCTTGCATTGCCGTCCATCCATCCATCCATCTATCTATCTATCTATGACTCTCGATATCTAACTCTCTTGCTTGCTATCGCTCCCCCAATGGTCAGTAGCATAGTAGCATAACATCATATCATGGACCACTGTCAATCAGACGCTTGCCTTGCCGTCCATCCATCCATCTATCTATCTATCTATGACTCTCGATATCTAACTCTCTTGCTTGCTATCGCTCCCCCAATGGTCAGTAGCATAGTAGCATAACAGCAGATCACGGACCACGGTCAATCAGATGCTTACATTGCCGTCCATCCATCCATCTATCTATCTATCTAGCTATGACTCTCGATATCTAACTCTCTTGCTTGCTATCGCTCCCCCAATGGTCAGTAGCATAGTAGCATAACAGCAGATCACAGACCACTGTCAATCAGATGCTTGCCTTGCCGTCCATCCATCCATCTATCTATCTATCTATCTATGACTCTCGATATCTAACTCTCTTGCTTGCTATCGCTCCCCCAATGGTCAGTAGCATAGTAGCATAACAGCAGATCACGGACCACTGTCAATCAGATGCTTGCCTTGCCGTCCATCCATCTATTTATCTAGCTAGCTATCTATCTATGACTCTCGATATCTAACTCTCTTGCTTGCTATCGCTCCCCCAATGGTCAGTAGCATAGTAGCATAACAGCAGATCACGGACCACTGTGAATCAGATGCTTGCCTTGCCGTCCATCCATCCAACTATCTATCTATCTATCTATGACTCTCGATATCTAACTCTCTTGCTTGCTATCGCTCCCCCAATGGTCAGTAGCATAGTAGCATAACAGCAGATCACGGACCACTGTCAATCAGATGCTTGCCTTGCCGTCCACCCATCTATTTATCTAGCTAGCTATCTATCTATGACTCTCGATATCTAACTCTCTTGCTTGCTATCGCTCCCCCAATGGTCAGTAGCATAGTAGCATAACAGCAGATCACGGACCACTGTCAATCAGATGCTTGCCTTGCCGTCCATCCATCCATCCATCTATCTATCTATCTATCTATGACTCTCGATATCTAACTCTCTTGCTTGCTATCGCTCCCCCAATGGTCAGTAGCATAGTAGCATAACATCATATCATGGACCACTGTCAATCAGATGCTTGCCTTGCCGTCCATCCATCCATCTATCTATCTATCTATGACTCTCGATATCTAACTCTCTTGCTTGCTATCGCTCCCCTAATGGTCAGTAGCATAGTAGCATAACAGCAGATCACGGACCACGGTCAATCAGATGCTTACATTGCCGTCCATCCATCCATCTATCTATCTATCTAACTATGACTCTCGATATCTAACTCTCTTGCTTGCTATCGCTCCCCCAATGGTCAGTAGCATAGTAGCATAACAGCAGATCACAGACCACTGTCAATCAGATGCTTGCCTTGCCGTCCATCCATCCATCTATCTATCTATCTATCTATGACTCTCGATATCTAACTCTCTTGCTTGCTATCGCTCCCCCAATGGTCAGTAGCATAGTAGCATAACAGCAGATCACGGACCACTGTCAATCAGATGCTTGCCTTGCCGTCCATCCATCTATTTATCTAGCTAGCTATCTATCTATGACTCTCGATATCTAACTCTCTTGCTTGCTATCGCTCCCCCAATGGTCAGTAGCATAGTAGCATAACAGCAGATCACGGACCACTGTGAATCAGATGCTTGCCTTGCCGTCCATCCATCCAACTATCTATCTATCTATCTATGACTCTCGATATCTAACTCTCTTGCTTGCTATCGCTCCCCCAATGGTCAGTAGCATAGTAGCATAACAGCAGATCACGGACCACTGTCAATCAGATGCTTACCTTGCCGTCCACCCATCTATTTATCTAGCTAGCTATCTATCTATGACTCTCGATATCTAACTCTCTTGCTTGCTATCGCTCCCCCAATGGTCAGTAGCATAGTAGCATAACAGCAGATCACGGACCACTGTCAATCAGATGCTTGCCTTGCCGTCCATCCATCCATCCATCTATCTATCTATCTATCTATGACTCTCGATATCTAACTCTCTTGCTTGCTATCGCTCCCCCAATGGTCAGTAGCATAGTAGCATAACATCATATCATGGACCACTGTCAATCAGATGCTTGCCTTGCCGTCCATCCATCCATCTATCTATCTATCTATGACTCTCGATATCTAACTCTCTTGCTTGCTATCGCTCCCCTAATGGTCAGTAGCATAGTAGCATAACAGCAGATCACGGACCACGGTCAATCAGATGCTTACATTGCCGTCCATCGATCCATCTATCTATCTATCTAACTATGACTCTCGATATCTAACTCTCTTGCTTGCTATCGCTCCCCCAATGGTCAGTAGCATAGTAGCATAACAGCAGATCACAGACCACTGTCAATCAGATGCTTGCCTTGCCGTCCATCCATCCATCTATCTATCTATCTATCTATGACTCTCGATATCTAACTCTCTTGCTTGCTATCGCTCCCCCAATGGTCAGTAGCATAGTAGCATAACAGCAGATCACGGACCACTGTCAATCAGATGCTTGCCTTGCCGTCCATCCATCTATTTATCTAGCTAGCTATCTATCTATGACTCTCGATATCTAACTCTCTTGCTTGCTATCGCTCCCCCAATGGTCAGTAGCATAGTAGCATAACAGCAGATCACGGACCACTGTGAATCAGATGCTTGCCTTGCCGTCCATCCATCCAACTATCTATCTATCTATCTATGACTCTCGATATCTAACTCTCTTGCTTGCTATCGCTCCCCCAATGGTCAGTAGCATAGTAGCATAACAGCAGATCACGGACCACGGTCAATCAGATGCTTACATTGCCGTCCATCCATCCATCTATCTATCTATCTAGCTATGACTCTCGATATCTAACTCTCTTGCTTGCTATCGCTCCCCCAATGGTCAGTAGCATAGTAGCATAACAGCAGATCACAGACCACTGTCAATCAGATGCTTGCCTTGCCGTCCATCCATCCATCTATCTATCTATCTATCTATGACTCTCGATATCTAACTCTCTTGCTTGCTATCGCTCCCCCAATGGTCAGTAGCATAGTAGCATAACAGCAGATCACGGACCACTGTCAATCAGATGCTTGCCTTGCCGTCCACCCATCTATTTATCTAGCTAGCTATCTATCTATGACTCTCGATATCTAACTCTCTTGCTTGCTATCGCTCCCCCAATGGTCAGTAGCATAGTAGCATAACAGCAGATCACGGACCACTGTCAATCAGATGCTTGCCTTGCCGTCCACCCATCTATTTATCTAGCTAGCTATCTATCTATGACTCTCGATATCTAACTATCTTGCTTGCTATCGCTCCCCCAATGGTCAGTAGCATAGTAGCATAACAGCAGATCACGGACCACTGTCAATCAGATGCTTGCCTTGCCGTCCACCCATCTATTTATCCATCTATCTATCTATCTATGACTCTCGATATCTAACTCTCTTGCTTGCTATCGCTCCCCCAATGGTCAGTAGCATTGTAGCATAACAGCAGATCACGGACCACTGTCAATCAGATGCTTGCCTTGCCGTCCATCCATCCATCCATCTATCTATCTATCTATCTATGACTCTCGATATCTAACTCTCTTGCTTGCTATCGCTCCCCCAATGGTCAGTAGCATAGTAGCATAACATCATATAATGGACCACTGTCAATCAGATGCTTGCCTTGCCGTCCATCCATCCATCTATCTATCTATCTATGACTCTCGATATCTAACTCTCTTGCTTGCTATCGCTCCCCCAATGGTCAGTAGCATAGTAGCATAACAGCAGATCACGGACCACGGTCAATCAGATGCTTACATTGCCGTCCATCCATCCATCTATCTATCTATCTAGCTATGACTCTCGATATCTAACTCTCTTGCTTGCTATCGCTCCCCCAATGGTCAGTAGCATAGTAGCATAACAGCAGATCACAGACCACTGTCAATCAGATGCTTGCCTTGCCGTCCATCCATCCATTCATCCATCTATCTATGTATCTATGACTCTCGAAATCTAACTCTCTTGCTTGCTATCGCTCCCCCAATGGTCAGTAGCATAGTAGCATAACATCATATTATGGACCACTGTCAATCAGATGCTTGCCTTGCCGTCCATCCATCCATCTATCTATCTATCTATGACTCTCGATATCTAACTCTCTTGCTTGCTATCGCTCCCCCAATGGTCAGTAGCATAGTAGCATAACAGCAGATCACGGACCACGGTCAATCAGATGCTTACATTGCCGTCCATCCATCCATCTATCTATCTATCTATGACTCTCGATATCTAACTCTCTTGCTTGCTATCGCTCCCCCAATGGTCAGTAGCATAGTAGCATAACAGCAGATCACGGACCACTGTGAATCAGATGCTTGCCTTGCCGTCCATCCATCCAACTATCTATCTATCTATCTATGACTCTCGTTATCTAACTCTCTTGCTTGCTATCGCTCCCCCAATGGTCAGTAGCATAGTAGCATAACAGCAGATCACAGACCACTGTCAATCAGATGCTTGCCTTGCCGTCCATCCATCCATCTATCTATCTATCTATCTATGACTCTCGATATCTAACTCTCTTGCTTGCTATCGCTCCCCCAATGGTCAGTAGCATAGTAGCATAACAGCAGATCACGGACCACTGTCAATCAGATGCTTGCCTTGCCGTCCATCCATCTATTTATCTAGCTAGCTATCTATCTATGACTCTCGATATCTAACTCTCTTGCTTGCTATCGCTCCCCCAATGGTCAGTAGCATAGTAGCATAACAGCAGATCACGGACCACTGTGAATCAGATGCTTGCCTTGCCGTCCATCCATCCAACTATCTATCTATCTATCTATGACTCTCGTTATCTAACTCTCTTGCTTGCTATCGCTCCCCCAATGGTCAGTAGCATAGTAGCATAACAGCAGATCACGGACCACTGTCAATCAGATGCTTGCCTTGCCGTCCACCCATCTATTTATCTAGCTAGCTATCTATCTATGACTCTCGATATCTAACTCTCTTGCTTGCTATCGCTCCCCCAATGGTCAGTAGCATAGTAGCATAACAGCAGATCACGGACCACTGTCAATCAGATGCTTGCCTTGCCGTCCATCCATCCATCCATCTATCTATCTATCTATGACTCTCGATATCTAACTCTCTTGCTTGCTATCGCTCCCCCAATGGTCAGTAGCATAGTAGCATAACAGCAGATCACGGACCACGGTCAATCAGATGCTTACATTGCCGTCCATCCATCCATCTATCTATCTATCTATGACTCTCGATATCTAACTCTCTTGCTTGCTATCGCTCCCCCAATGGTCAGTAGCATAGTAGCATAACAGCAGATCACGGACCACTGTGAATCAGATGCTTGCCTTGCCGTCCATCCATCCAACTATCTATCTATCTATCTATGACTCTCGTTATCTAACTCTCTTGCTTGCTATCGCTCCCCCAATGGTCAGTAGCATAGTAGCATAACAGCAGATCACAGACCACTGTCAATCAGATGCTTGCCTTGCCGTCCATCCATCCATCTATCTATCTATCTATCTATGACTCTCGATATCTAACTCTCTTGCTTGCTATCGCTCCCCCAATGGTCAGTAGCATAGTAGCATAACAGCAGATCACGGACCACTGTCAATCAGATGCTTGCCTTGCCGTCCATCCATCTATTTATCTAGCTAGCTATCTATCTATGACTCTCGATATCTAACTCTCTTGCTTGCTATCGCTCCCCCAATGGTCAGTAGCATAGTAGCATAACAGCAGATCACGGACCACTGTGAATCAGATGCTTGCCTTGCCGTCCATCCATCCAACTATCTATCTATCTATCTATGACTCTCGTTATCTAACTCTCTTGCTTGCTATCGCTCCCCCAATGGTCAGTAGCATAGTAGCATAACAGCAGATCACGGACCACTGTCAATCAGATGCTTGCCTTGCCGTCCACCCATCTATTTATCTAGCTAGCTATCTATCTATGACTCTCGATATCTAACTCTCTTGCTTGCTATCGCTCCCCCAATGGTCAGTAGCATAGTAGCATAACAGCAGATCACGGACCACTGTCAATCAGATGCTTGCCTTGCCGTCCATCCATCCATCCATCTATCTATCTATCTATGACTCTCGATATCTAACTCTCTTGCTTGCTATCGCTCCCCCAATGGTCAGTAGCATAGTAGCATAACAGCAGATCACGGACCACGGTCAATCAGATGCTTACATTGCCGTCCATCCATCCATCTATCTATCTATCTAGCTATGACTCTCGATATCTAACTCTCTTGCTTGCTATCGCTCCCCCAATGGTCAGTAGCATAGTAGCATAACAGCAGATCACAGACCACTGTCAATCAGATGCTTGCCTTGCCGTCCATCCATCCATTCATCCATCTATCTATGTATCTATGACTCTCGAAATCTAACTCTCTTGCTTGCTATCGCTCCCCCAATGGTCAGTAGCATAGTAGCATAACAGCAGATCATGGACCACGGTCAATCAGATGCTTGCCTTGCCGTCCATCCATCCATCTATCTATCTATCTATGACTCTCGATATCTAACTCTCTTGCTTGCTATCGCTCCCCCAATGGTCAGTAGCATAGTAGCATAACAGCAGATCACGGACCACGGTCAATCAGATGCTTACCTTGCCGTCCATCCATCCATCTATCTATCTATCTAGCTATGACTCTCGATATCTAACTCTCTTGCTTGCTATCGCTCCCCCAATGGTCAGTAGCATAGGAGCATAACAGCATATCACGGACCACTGTCAATCAGATGCTTGCCTTGCTGTCCATCCATCCATCTATGTATCTATCTAGCTATGACTCTCGATATCTAACTCTCTTGCTTGCTATCGCTCCCCCAATGGTCAGTAGCATAGTAGCATAACAGCAGATCACGGACCACTGTCAATCAGATGCTTGTCTTGCCGTCCATCCATCCATCTATCTATCTATCTATCTATCTATGACTCTCGATATCTAACTCTCTTGCTTGCTATCGCTCCCCCAATGGTCAGTAGCATAGTAGCATAACAGCAGATCACAGACCACTGTCAATCAGATGCTTGCCTTGCCGTCCATCCATCCATTCATCCATCTATCTATGTATCTATGACTCTCGAAATCTAACTCTCTTGCTTGCTATCGCTCCCCCAATGGTCAGTAGCATAGTAGCATAACATCATATTATGGACCACTGTCAATCAGATGCTTGCCTTGCCGTCCATCCATCCATCTATCTATCTATCTATGACTCTCGATATCTAACTCTCTTGCTTGCTATCGCTCCCCCAATGGTCAGTAGCATAGTAGCATAACAGCAGATCACGGACCACGGTCAATCAGATGCTTACATTGCCGTCCATCCATCCATCTATCTATCTATCTATGACTCTCGATATCTAACTCTCTTGCTTGCTATCGCTCCCCCAATGGTCAGTAGCATAGTAGCATAACAGCAGATCACGGACCACTGTGAATCAGATGCTTGCCTTGCCGTCCATCCATCCAACTATCTATCTATCTATCTATGACTCTCGTTATCTAACTCTCTTGCTTGCTATCGCTCCCCCAATGGTCAGTAGCATAGTAGCATAACAGCAGATCACAGACCACTGTCAATCAGATGCTTGCCTTGCCGTCCATCCATCCATCTATCTATCTATCTATCTATGACTCTCGATATCTAACTCTCTTGCTTGCTATCGCTCCCCCAATGGTCAGTAGCATAGTAGCATAACAGCAGATCACGGACCACTGTCAATCAGATGCTTGCCTTGCCGTCCATCCATCTATTTATCTAGCTAGCTATCTATCTATGACTCTCGATATCTAACTCTCTTGCTTGCTATCGCTCCCCCAATGGTCAGTAGCATAGTAGCATAACAGCAGATCACGGACCACTGTGAATCAGATGCTTGCCTTGCCGTCCATCCATCCAACTATCTATCTATCTATCTATGACTCTCGTTATCTAACTCTCTTGCTTGCTATCGCTCCCCCAATGGTCAGTAGCATAGTAGCATAACAGCAGATCACGGACCACTGTCAATCAGATGCTTGCCTTGCCGTCCACCCATCTATTTATCTAGCTAGCTATCTATCTATGACTCTCGATATCTAACTCTCTTGCTTGCTATCGCTCCCCCAATGGTCAGTAGCATAGTAGCATAACAGCAGATCACGGACCACTGTCAATCAGATGCTTGCCTTGCCGTCCATCCATCCATCCATCTATCTATCTATCTATGACTCTCGATATCTAACTCTCTTGCTTGCTATCGCTCCCCCAATGGTCAGTAGCATAGTAGCATAACAGCAGATCACGGACCACGGTCAATCAGATGCTTACATTGCCGTCCATCCATCCATCTATCTATCTATCTATGACTCTCGATATCTAACTCTCTTGCTTGCTATCGTTCCCCCAATGGTCAGTAGCATAGTAGCATAACAGCAGATCACGGACCACTGTGAATCAGATGCTTGCCTTGCCGTCCATCCATCCAACTATCTATCTATCTATCTATGACTCTCGTTATCTAACTCTCTTGCTTGCTATCGCTCCGCCAATGGTCAGTAGCATAGTAGTATAACAGCAGATCACAGACCACTGTCAATCAGATGCTTGCCTTGCCGTCCATCCATCCATCTATCTATCTATCTATCTATGACTCTCGTTATCTAACTCTCTTGCTTGCTATCGCTCCGCCAATGGTCAGTAGCATAGTAGTATAACAGCAGATCACAGACCACTGTCAATCAGATGCTTGCCTTGCCGTCCATCCATCCATCTATCTATCTATCTATCTATGACTCTCGATATCTAACTCTCTTGCTTGCTATCGCTCCCCCAATGGTCAGTAGCATAGTAGCATAACAGCAGATCACGGACCACTGTGAATCAGATGCTTGCCTTGCCGTCCATCCATCCAACTATCTATCTATCTATCTATGACTCTCGTTATCTAACTCTCTTGCTTGCTATCGCTCCCCCAATGGTCAGTAGCATAGTAGCATAACAGCAGATCACGGACCACTGTCAATCAGATGCTTGCCTTGCCGTCCACCCATCTATTTATCTAGCTAGCTATCTATCTATGACTCTCGATATCTAACTCTCTTGCTTGCTATCGCTCCCCCAATGGTCAGTAGCATAGTAGCATAACAGCAGATCACGGACCACTGTCAATCAGATGCTTGCCTTGCCGTCCATCCATCCATCCATCTATCTATCTATCTATGACTCTCGATATCTAACTCTCTTGCTTGCTATCGCTCCCCCAATGGTCAGTAGCATAGTAGCATAACAGCAGATCACGGACCACGGTCAATCAGATGCTTACATTGCCGTCCATCCATCCATCTATCTATCTATCTAGCTATGACTCTCGATATCTAACTCTCTTGCTTGCTATCGCTCCCCCAATGGTCAGTAGCATAGTAGCATAACAGCAGATCACAGACCACTGTCAATCAGATGCTTGCCTTGCCGTCCATCCATCCATTCATCCATCTATCTATGTATCTATGACTCTCGAAATCTAACTCTCTTGCTTGCTATCGCTCCCCCAATGGTCAGTAGCATAGTAGCATAACAGCAGATCATGGACCACGGTCAATCAGATGCTTGCCTTGCCGTCCATCCATCCATCTATCTATCTATCTATGACTCTCGATATCTAACTCTCTTGCTTGCTATCGCTCCCCCAATGGTCAGTAGCATAGTAGCATAACAGCAGATCACGGACCACGGTCAATCAGATGCTTACCTTGCCGTCCATCCATCCATCTATCTATCTATCTAGCTATGACTCTCGATATCTAACTCTCTTGCTTGCTATCGCTCCCCCAATGGTCAGTAGCATAGGAGCATAACAGCATATCACGGACCACTGTCAATCAGATGCTTGCCTTGCTGTCCATCCATCCATCTATGTATCTATCTAGCTATGACTCTCGATATCTAACTCTCTTGCTTGCTATCGCTCCCCCAATGGTCAGTAGCATAGTAGCATAACAGCAGATCACGGACCACTGTCAATCAGATGCTTGTCTTGCCGTCCATCTATCCATCCATCTATCTATCTATCTAGCTATGACTCTCGATATCCAACTCTATTGCTTGCTATCGCTCCCCCAATGGTCAGTAGCATAGTAGCATAACAGCAGATCACGGACCACTGTGAATCAGATGCTTGCCTTGCCGTCCATCCATCCAACTATCTATCTATCTATCTATGACTCTCGATATCTAACTCTCTTGCTTGCTATCGCTCCCCCAATGGTCAGTAGCATAGTAGCATAACAGCAGATCACGGACCACTGTCAATCAGATGCTAGCCTTGCCGTCCACCCATCTATTTATCTAGCTAGCTATCTATCTATGACTCTCGATATCTAACTCTCTTGCTTGCTATCGCTCCCCCAATGGTCAGTAGCATAGTAGCATAACAGCAGATCACGGACCACTGTCAATCAGATGCTTGCCTTGCCGTCCATCCATCCATCCATCTATCTATCTATCTATGACTCTCGATATCTAACTCTCCTGCTTGCTATCGCTCCCCCAATGGTCAGTAGCATAGTAGCATAACAGCAGATCATGGACCACGGTCAATCAGATGCTTACATTGCCGTCCATCCATCCATCTATCTATCTATCTAGCTATGACTCTCGATATCTAACTCTCTTGCTTGCTATCGCTCCCCCAATGGTCAGTAGCATAGTAGCATAACAGCAGATCACAGACCACTGTCAATCAGATGCTTGTCTTGCCGTCCATCCATCCATCTATCTATCTATCTATCTATCTATCTATGACTCTTGCTATCTAACTCTCTTGCTTGCTATCACTCCCCCAATGGTCAGTAGCATAGTAGAATAACAGCAGATCACGGACCACTGTCAATCAGATGCTTGCCTTGCCGTCCATCCATACATCCATCTATCTATCTATCTATGACTCTCGATATCTAACTCTCTTGCTTGCTATCGCTCCCCCAATGGTCAGTAGCATAGTAGCATAACAGCAGATCACAGACCACGGTCAATCAGATGCTTACATTGCCGTCCATCCATCCATCTATCTATCTATCTAGCTATTACTCTCGATATCTAACTCTCTTGCTTGCTATCGCTCCCCCAATGGTCAGTAGCATAGTAGCATAACAGCAGATCACAGACCACTGTCAATCAGATGCTTGCCTTGCCGTCCATCCATCCATTCATCCATCTATCTATGTATCTATGACTCTCGAAATCTAACTCTCTTGCTTGCTATCGCTCCCCCAATGGTCAGTAGCATAGTAACATAACAGCAGATCATGGACCACGGTCAATCAGATGCTTGCCTTGCCGTCCATCCATCCATCTATCTATCTATCTATGACTCTCGATATCTAACTCTCTTGCTTGCTATCGCTCCCCCAATGGTCAGTAGCATAGTAGCATAACAGCAGATCACGGACCACTGTCAATCAGATGCTTGCCTTGCCGTCCATCCATCTATTTATCTAGCTAGCTATCTATCTATGACTCTCGATATCTAACTCTCTTGCTTGCTATCGCTCCCCCAATGGTCAGTAGCATAGTAGCATAACAGCAGATCACGGACCACTGTGAATCAGATGCTTGCCTTGCCGTCCATCCATCCATCCATCTATCTATCTATCTATGACTCTCGATATCTAACTCTCTTGCTTGCTATCGCAACCCCAATGGTCAGTAGCATTGTAGCATAATAGTAGATCACGGACCACTGTCAATCAGATGCTTGCCTTGCCGTCCATCCATCCATCTATCTATCTATCTATCTATCTATCTATGACTCTCGATATCTAACTCTCTTGCTGGCTATCGCTCCCCCAATGGTCAGTAGCATAGTAGCATAACAGCAGATCACGGACCACTGTCAATCAGATGCTAGCCTTGCCATCCATCCATCTATCTATCTATCTATGACTCTCGATATCTAACTCTCTTGCTTGCTATCGCTCCCCCAATGGTCAGTAGCATAGTAGCATAACAGCAGATCACGGACCACTGTGAATCAGATGCTTGCCTTGCCGTCCATCCATCCAACTATCTATCTATCTATCTATGACTCTCGATATCTAACTCTCTTGCTTGCTATCGCTCCCCCAATGGTCAGTAGCATCGTAGCATAACAGCAGATCACGGACCACTGTCAATCAGATGCTTGCCTTGCCGTCCATCCATCTATTTATCTAGCTAGCTATCTATCTATGACTCTCGATATCTAACTCTCTTGCTTGCTATCGCTCCCCCAATGGTCAGTAGCATAGTAGCATAACAGCAGATCACGGACCACTGTGAATCAGATGCTTGCCTTGCCGTCCATCCATCCAACTATCTATCTATCTATCTATGACTCTCGATATCTAACTCTCTTGCTTGCTATCGCTCCCCCAATGGTCAGTAGCATAGTAGCATAACATCAGATCACGGACCACTTTCAATCAGATGCTTGCCTTGCCGTCCATCCATCCATCCATCTATCTATCTATCTATGACTCTCGATATCTAACTCTCTTGCTTGCTATCGCTCCCCCAATGGTCAGTAGCACAGTAGCATAACAGCAGATCACGGACCACTGTCAATCAGGTGGTTGCCTTGCCGTCCATCCATCCATCCATCCATCTATCTATCTATCTATGACTCTCGATATCTAACTCTCTTGCTTGCTATCGCTCCCCCAATGGTCAGTAGCATTGTAGCATAACAGCAGATCACGGACCACTGTCAATCAGATGCTTGACTTGCCGTCCATCCATCCATCCATCTATCTATCTATCTATCTATGACTCTCGATATCTAACTCTCTTGCTTGCTATTGCTCCCCCAATGGTCAGTAGCATTGTAGCATAATAGTAGATCACGGACCACTGTCAATCAGATGCTTGCCTTGCCGTCCATCCATCTATCTATCTATCTATCTGTCTATCTATCTATCTATCTATCTATCTATCTATGACTCTCGATATCTAACTCTCTTGCTGGCTATCGCTCCCCCAATGGTCAGTAGCATAGTAGCATAACAGCAGATCACGGACCACTGTGAATCAGATGCTTGCCTTGCCGTCCATCCATCCAACTATCTATCTATCTATCTATGACTCTCGATATCTAACTCTCTTGCTTGCTATCGCTCCCCCAATGGTCAGTAGCATAGTAGCATAACAGCAGATCACGGACCACTGTGAATCAGATGCTTGCCTTGCCGTCCATCCATCCAACTATCTATCTATCTATCTATGACTCTCGTTATCTAACTCTCTTGCTTGCTATCGCTCCCCCAATGGTCAGTAGCATAGTAGCATAACAGCAGATCACGGACCACTGTCAATCAGATGCTTGCCTTGCCGTCCACCCATCTATTTATCTAGCTAGCTATCTATCTATGACTCTCGATATCTAACTCTCTTGCTTGCTATCGCTCCCCCAATGGTCAGTAGCATAGTAGCATAACAGCAGATCACGGACCACTGTCAATCAGATGCTTGCCTTGCCGTCCATCCATCCATCCATCTATCTATCTATCTATGACTCTCGATATCTAACTCTCTTGCTTGCTATCGCTCCCCCAATGGTCAGTAGCATAGTAGCATAACAGCAGATCACGGACCACGGTCAATCAGATGCTTACATTGCCGTCCATCCATCCATCTATCTATCTATCTAGCTATGACTCTCGATATCTAACTCTCTTGCTTGCTATCGCTCCCCCAATGGTCAGTAGCATAGTAGCATAACAGCAGATCACAGACCACTGTCAATCAGATGCTTGCCTTGCCGTCCATCCATCCATTCATCCATCTATCTATGTATCTATGACTCTCGAAATCTAACTCTCTTGCTTGCTATCGCTCCCCCAATGGTCAGTAGCATAGTAGCATAACAGCAGATCATGGACCACGGTCAATCAGATGCTTGCCTTGCCGTCCATCCATCCATCTATCTATCTATCTATGACTCTCGATATCTAACTCTCTTGCTTGCTATCGCTCCCCCAATGGTCAGTAGCATAGTAGCATAACAGCAGATCACGGACCACGGTCAATCAGATGCTTACCTTGCCGTCCATCCATCCATCTATCTATCTATCTAGCTATGACTCTCGATATCTAACTCTCTTGCTTGCTATCGCTCCCCCAATGGTCAGTAGCATAGTAGCATAACAGCAGATCACAGACCACGGTCAATCAGATGCTTACATTGCCGTCCATCCATCCATCTATCTATCTATCTAGCTATTACTCTCGATATCTAACTCTCTTGCTTGCTATCGCTCCCCCAATGGTCAGTAGCATAGTAGCATAACAGCAGATCACAGACCACTGTCAATCAGATGCTTGCCTTGCCGTCCATCCATCCATTCATCCATCTATCTATGTATCTATGACTCTCGAAATCTAACTCTCTTGCTTGCTATCGCTCCCCCAATGGTCAGTAGCATAGTAACATAACAGCAGATCATGGACCACGGTCAATCAGATGCTTGCCTTGCCGTCCATCCATCCATCTATCTATCTATCTATGACTCTCGATATCTAACTCTCTTGCTTGCTATCGCTCCCCCAATGGTCAGTAGCATAGTAGCATAACAGCAGATCACGGACCACTGTCAATCAGATGCTTGCCTTGCCGTCCATCCATCTATTTATCTAGCTAGCTATCTATCTATGACTCTCGATATCTAACTCTCTTGCTTGCTATCGCTCCCCCAATGGTCAGTAGCATAGTAGCATAACAGCAGATCACGGACCACTGTGAATCAGATGCTTGCCTTTCCGTCCATCCATCCATCCATCTATCTATCTATCTATGACTCTCGATATCTAACTCTCTTGCTTGCTATCGCAACCCCAATGGTCAGTAGCATTGTAGCATAATAGTAGATCACGGACCACTGTCAATCAGATGCTTGCCTTGCCGTCCATCCATCCATCTATCTATCTATCTATGACTCTCGATATCTAACTCTCTTGCTGGCTATCGCTCCCCCAATGGTCAGTAGCATAGTAGCATAACAGCAGATCACGGACCACTGTCAATCAGATGCTAGCCTTGCCATCCATCCATCTATCTATCTATCTATGACTCTCGATATCTAACTCTCTTGCTTGCTATCGCTCCCCCAATGGTCAGTAGCATAGTAGCATAACAGCAGATCACGGACCACTGTGAATCAGATGCTTGCCTTGCCGTCCATCCATCCAACTATCTATCTATCTATCTATGACTCTCGATATCTAACTCTCTTGCTTGCTATCGCTCCCCCAATGGTCAGTAGCATCGTAGCATAACAGCAGATCACGGACCACTGTCAATCAGATGCTTGCCTTGCCGTCCATCCATCTATTTATCTAGCTAGCTATCTATCTATGACTCTCGATATCTAACTCTCTTGCTTGCTATCGCTCCCCCAATGGTCAGTAGCATAGTAGCATAACAGCAGATCACGGACCACTGTGAATCAGATGCTTGCCTTGCCGTCCATCCATCCAACTATCTATCTATCTATCTATGACTCTCGATATCTAACTCTCTTGCTTGCTATCGCTCCCCCAATGGTCAGTAGCATAGTAGCATAACATCAGATCACGGACCACTTTCAATCAGATGCTTGCCTTGCCGTCCATCCATCCATCCATCTATCTATCTATCTATGACTCTCGATATCTAACTCTCTTGCTTGCTATCGCTCCCCCAATGGTCAGTAGCACAGTAGCATAACAGCAGATCACGGACCACTGTCAATCAGGTGGTTGCCTTGCCGTCCATCCATCCATCCATCCATCTATCTATCTATCTATGACTCTCGATATCTAACTCTCTTGCTTGCTATCGCTCCCCCAATGGTCAGTAGCATTGTAGCATAACAGCAGATCACGGACCACTGTCAATCAGATGCTTGACTTGCCGTCCATCCATCCATCCATCTATCTATCTATCTATCTATGACTCTCGATATCTAACTCTCTTGCTTGCTATTGCTCCCCCAATGGTCAGTAGCATTGTAGCATAATAGTAGATCACGGACCACTGTCAATCAGATGCTTGCCTTGCCGTCCATCCATCTATCTATCTATCTATCTGTCTATCTATCTATCTATCTATCTATCTATCTATGACTCTCGATATCTAACTCTCTTGCTGGCTATCGCTCCCCCAATGGTCAGTAGCATAGTAGCATAACAGCAGATCACGGACCACTGTGAATCAGATGCTTGCCTTGCCGTCCATCCATCCAACTATCTATCTATCTATCTATGACTCTCGATATCTAACTCTCTTGCTTGCTATCGCTCCCCCAATGGTCAGTAGCATAGTAGCATAACAGCAGATCACGGACCACTGTGAATCAGATGCTTGCCTTGCCGTCCATCCATCCAACTATCTATCTATCTATCTATGACTCTCGTTATCTAACTCTCTTGCTTGCTATCGCTCCCCCAATGGTCAGTAGCATAGTAGCATAACAGCAGATCACGGACCACTGTCAATCAGATGCTTGCCTTGCCGTCCACCCATCTATTTATCTAGCTAGCTATCTATCTATGACTCTCGATATCTAACTCTCTTGCTTGCTATCGCTCCCCCAATGGTCAGTAGCATAGTAGCATAACAGCAGATCACGGACCACTGTCAATCAGATGCTTGCCTTGCCGTCCATCCATCCATCCATCTATCTATCTATCTATGACTCTCGATATCTAACTCTCTTGCTTGCTATCGCTCCCCCAATGGTCAGTAGCATAGTAGCATAACAGCAGATCACGGACCACGGTCAATCAGATGCTTACATTGCCGTCCATCCATCCATCTATCTATCTATCTAGCTATGACTCTCGATATCTAACTCTCTTGCTTGCTATCGCTCCCCCAATGGTCAGTAGCATAGTAGCATAACAGCAGATCACAGACCACTGTCAATCAGATGCTTGCCTTGCCGTCCATCCATCCATTCATCCATCTATCTATGTATCTATGACTCTCGAAATCTAACTCTCTTGCTTGCTATCGCTCCCCCAATGGTCAGTAGCATAGTAGCATAACAGCAGATCATGGACCACGGTCAATCAGATGCTTGCCTTGCCGTCCATCCATCCATCTATCTATCTATCTATGACTCTCGATATCTAACTCTCTTGCTTGCTATCGCTCCCCCAATGGTCAGTAGCATAGTAGCATAACAGCAGATCACGGACCACGGTCAATCAGATGCTTACCTTGCCGTCCATCCATCCATCTATCTATCTATCTAGCTATGACTCTCGATATCTAACTCTCTTGCTTGCTATCGCTCCCCCAATGGTCAGTAGCATAGTAGCATAACAGCAGATCACAGACCACGGTCAATCAGATGCTTACATTGCCGTCCATCCATCCATCTATCTATCTATCTAGCTATTACTCTCGATATCTAACTCTCTTGCTTGCTATCGCTCCCCCAATGGTCAGTAGCATAGTAGCATAACAGCAGATCACAGACCACTGTCAATCAGATGCTTGCCTTGCCGTCCATCCATCCATTCATCCATCTATCTATGTATCTATGACTCTCGAAATCTAACTCTCTTGCTTGCTATCGCTCCCCCAATGGTCAGTAGCATAGTAACATAACAGCAGATCATGGACCACGGTCAATCAGATGCTTGCCTTGCCGTCCATCCATCCATCTATCTATCTATCTATGACTCTCGATATCTAACTCTCTTGCTTGCTATCGCTCCCCCAATGGTCAGTAGCATAGTAGCATAACAGCAGATCACGGACCACTGTCAATCAGATGCTTGCCTTGCCGTCCATCCATCTATTTATCTAGCTAGCTATCTATCTATGACTCTCGATATCTAACTCTCTTGCTTGCTATCGCTCCCCCAATGGTCAGTAGCATAGTAGCATAACAGCAGATCACGGACCACTGTGAATCAGATGCTTGCCTTTCCGTCCATCCATCCATCCATCTATCTATCTATCTATGACTCTCGATATCTAACTCTCTTGCTTGCTATCGCAACCCCAATGGTCAGTAGCATTGTAGCATAATAGTAGATCACGGACCACTGTCAATCAGATGCTTGCCTTGCCGTCCATCCATCCATCTATCTATCTATCTATCTATCTATCTATGACTCTCGATATCTAACTCTCTTGCTGGCTATCGCTCCCCCAATGGTCAGTAGCATAGTAGCATAACAGCAGATCACGGACCACTGTCAATCAGATGCTAGCCTTGCCATCCATCCATCTATCTATCTATCTATGACTCTCGATATCTAACTCTCTTGCTTGCTATCGCTCCCCCAATGGTCAGTAGCATAGTAGCATAACAGCAGATCACGGACCACTGTGAATCAGATGCTTGCCTTGCCGTCCATCCATCCAACTATCTATCTATCTATCTATGACTCTCGATATCTAACTCTCTTGCTTGCTATCGCTCCCCCAATGGTCAGTAGCATCGTAGCATAACAGCAGATCACGGACCACTGTCAATCAGATGCTTGCCTTGCCGTCCATCCATCTATTTATCTAGCTAGCTATCTATCTATGACTCTCGATATCTAACTCTCTTGCTTGCTATCGCTCCCCCAATGGTCAGTAGCATAGTAGCATAACAGCAGATCACGGACCACTGTGAATCAGATGCTTGCCTTGCCGTCCATCCATCCAACTATCTATCTATCTATCTATGACTCTCGATATCTAACTCTCTTGCTTGCTATCGCTCCCCCAATGGTCAGTAGCATAGTAGCATAACATCAGATCACGGACCACTTTCAATCAGATGCTTGCCTTGCCGTCCATCCATCCATCCATCTATCTATCTATCTATGACTCTCGATATCTAACTCTCTTGCTTGCTATCGCTCCCCCAATGGTCAGTAGCACAGTAGCATAACAGCAGATCACGGACCACTGTCAATCAGGTGGTTGCCTTGCCGTCCATCCATCCATCCATCCATCTATCTATCTATCTATGACTCTCGATATCTAACTCTCTTGCTTGCTATCGCTCCCCCAATGGTCAGTAGCATTGTAGCATAACAGCAGATCACGGACCACTGTCAATCAGATGCTTGACTTGCCGTCCATCCATCCATCCATCTATCTATCTATCTATCTATGACTCTCGATATCTAACTCTCTTGCTTGCTATTGCTCCCCCAATGGTCAGTAGCATTGTAGCATAATAGTAGATCACGGACCACTGTCAATCAGATGCTTGCCTTGCCGTCCATCCATCTATCTATCTATCTATCTGTCTATCTATCTATCTATCTATCTATCTATCTATGACTCTCGATATCTAACTCTCTTGCTGGCTATCGCTCCCCCAATGGTCAGTAGCATAGTAGCATAACAGCAGATCACGGACCACTGTGAATCAGATGCTTGCCTTGCCGTCCATCCATCCAACTATCTATCTATCTATCTATGACTCTCGATATCTAACTCTCTTGCTTGCTATCGCTCCCCCAATGGTCAGTAGCATAGTAGCATAACAGCAGATCACGGACCACTGTGAATCAGATGCTTGCCTTGCCGTCCATCCATCCAACTATCTATCTATCTATCTATGACTCTCGTTATCTAACTCTCTTGCTTGCTATCGCTCCCCCAATGGTCAGTAGCATAGTAGCATAACAGCAGATCACGGACCACTGTCAATCAGATGCTTGCCTTGCCGTCCACCCATCTATTTATCTAGCTAGCTATCTATCTATGACTCTCGATATGTAACTCTCTTGCTTGCTATCGCTCCCCCAATGGTCAGTAGCATAGTAGCATAACAGCAGATCACGGACCACTGTCAATCAGATGCTTGCCTTGCCGTCCATCCATCCATCCATCTATCTATCTATCTATGACTCTCGATATCTAACTCTCTTGCTTGCTATCGCTCCCCCAATGGTCAGTAGCATAGTAGCATAACAGCAGATCACGGACCACGGTCAATCAGATGCTTACATTGCCGTCCATCCATCCATCTATCTATCTATCTAGCTATGACTCTCGATATCTAACTCTCTTGCTTGCTATCGCTCCCCCAATGGTCAGTAGCATAGTAGCATAACAGCAGATCACAGACCACTGTCAATCAGATGCTTGCCTTGCCGTCCATCCATCCATTCATCCATCTATCTATGTATCTATGACTCTCGAAATCTAACTCTCTTGCTTGCTATCGCTCCCCCAATGGTCAGTAGCATAGTAGCATAACAGCAGATCATGGACCACGGTCAATCAGATGCTTGCCTTGCCGTCCATCCATCCATCTATCTATCTATCTATGACTCTCGATATCTAACTCTCTTGCTTGCTATCGCTCCCCCAATGGTCAGTAGCATAGTAGCATAACAGCAGATCACGGACCACGGTCAATTAGATGCTTACCTTGCCGTCCATCCATCCATCTATCTATCTATCTAGCTATGACTCTCGATATCTAACTCTCTTGCTTGCTATCGCTCCCCCAATGGTCAGTAGCATAGGAGCATAACAGCATATCACGGACCACTGTCAATCAGATGCTTGCCTTGCTGTCCATCCATCCATCTATGTATCTATCTAGCTATGACTCTCGATATCTAACTCTCTTGCTTGCTATCGCTCCCCCAATGGTCAGTAGCATAGTAGCATAACAGCAGATCACGGACCACTGTCAATCAGATGCTTGTCTTGCCGTCCATCCATCCATCTATCTATCTATCTATCTATCTATGACTCTCGATATCTAACTCTCTTGCTTGCTATCGCTCCCCCAATGGTCAGTAGCATAGTAGCATAACAGCAGATCACGGACCACTGTCAATCAGATGCTTGTCTTGCCGTCCATCTATCCATCCATCTATCTATCTATCTAGCTATGACTCTCGATATCTAACTCTATTGCTTGCTATCGCTCCCCCAATGGTCAGTAGCATAGTAGCATAACAGCAGATCACGGACCACTGTGAATCAGATGCTTGCCTTGCCGTCCATCCATCCAACTATCTATCTATCTATCTATGACTCTCGATATCTAACTCTCTTGCTTGCTATCGCTCCCCCAATGGTCAGTAGCATAGTAGCATAACAGCAGATCACGGACCACTGTCAATCAGATGCTTGCCTTGCCGTCCACCCATCTATTTATCTAGCTAGCTATCTATCTATGACTCTCGATATCTAACTCTCTTGCTTACTATCGCTCCCCCAATGGTCAGTAGCATAGTAGCATAACAGCAGATCACGGACCACTGTCAATCAGATGCTTGCCTTCCCGTCCATCCATCCATCCATCTATCTATCTATCTATGACTCTCGATATCTAACTCTCCTGCTTGCTATCGCTCCCCCAATGGTCAGTAGCATAGTAGCATAACAGCAGATCATGGACCACGGTCAATCAGATGCTTACATTGCCGTCCATCCATCCATCTATCTATCTATCTAGCTATGACTCTCGATATCTAACTCTCTTGCTTGCTATCGCTCCCCCAATGGTCAGTAGCATAGTAGCATAACAGCAGATCACAGACCACTGTCAATCAGATGCTTGTCTTGCCGTCCATCCATCCATCTATCTATCTATCTATCTATCTATCTATGACTCTTGCTATCTAACTCTCTTGCTTGCTATCACTCCCCCAATGGTCAGTAGCATAGTAGAATAACAGCAGATCACGGACCACTGTCAATCAGATGCTTGCCTTGCCATCCATCCATACATCCATCTATCTATCTATCTATGACTCTCGATATCTAACTCTCTTGCTTGCTATCGCTCCCCCAATGGTCAGTAGCATAGTAGCATAACAGCAGATCACAGACCACGGTCAATCAGATGCTTACATTGCCGTCCATCCATCCATCTATCTATCTATCTAGCTATTACTCTCGATATCTAACTCTCTTGCTTGCTATCGCTCCCCCAATGGTCAGTAGCATAGTAGCATAACAGCAGATCACAGACCACTGTCAATCAGATGCTTGCCTTGCCGTCCATCCATCCATTCATCCATCTATCTATGTATCTATGACTCTCGAAATCTAACTCTCTTGCTTGCTATCGCTCCCCCAATGGTCAGTAGCATAGTAACATAACAGCAGATCATGGACCACGGTCAATCAGATGCTTGCCTTGCCGTCCATCCATCCATCAATCTATCTATCTATGACTCTCGATATCTAACTCTCTTGCTTGCTATCGCTCCCCCAATGGTCAGTAGCATAGTAGCATAACAGCAGATCACGGACCACTGTCAATCAGATGCTTGCCTTGCCGTCCATCCATCTATTTATCTAGCTAGCTATCTATCTATGACTCTCGATATCTAACTCTCTTGCTTGCTATCGCTCCCCCAATGGTCAGTAGCATAGTAGCATAACAGCAGATCACGGACCACTGTGAATCAGATGCTTGCCTTGCCGTCCATCCATCCATCCATCTATCTATCTATCTATGACTCTCGATATCTAACTCTCTTGCTTGCTATCGCAACCCCAATGGTCAGTAGCATTGTAGCATAATAGTAGATCACGGACCACTGTCAATCAGATGCTTGCCTTGCCGTCCATCCATCCATCTATCTATCTATCTATCTATCTATCTATCTATCTATGACTCTCGATATCTAACTCTCTTGCTGGCTATCGCTCCCCCAATGGTCAGTAGCATAGTAGCATAACAGCAGATCACGGACCACTGTCAATCAGATGCTAGCCTTGCCATCCATCCATCTATCTATCTATCTATGACTCTCGATATCTAACTCTCTTGCTTGCTATCGCTCCCCCAATGGTCAGTAGCATAGTAGCATAACAGCAGATCACGGACCACTGTGAATCAGATGCTTGCCTTGCCGTCCATCCATCCAACTATCTATCTATCTATCTATGACTCTCGATATCTAACTCTCTTGCTTGCTATCGCTCCCCCAATGGTCAGTAGCATCGTAGCATAACAGCAGATCACGGACCACTGTCAATCAGATGCTTGCCTTGCCGTCCATCCATCTATTTATCTAGCTAGCTATCTATCTATGACTCTCGATATCTAACTCTCTTGCTTGCTATCGCTCCCCCAATGGTCAGTAGCATAGTAGCATAACAGCAGATCACGGACCACTGTGAATCAGATGCTTGCCTTGCCGTCCATCCATCCAACTATCTATCTATCTATCTATGACTCTCGATATCTAACTCTCTTGCTTGCTATCGCTCCCCCAATGGTCAGTAGCATAGTAGCATAACATCAGATCACGGACCACTTTCAATCAGATGCTTGCCTTGCCGTCCATCCATCCATCCATCTATCTATCTATCTATGACTCTCGATATCTAACTCTCTTGCTTGCTATCGCTCCCCCAATGGTCAGTAGCACAGTAGCATAACAGCAGATCACGGACCACTGTCAATCAGGTGGTTGCCTTGCCGTCCATCCATCCATCCATCCATCTATCTATCTATCTATGACTCTCGATATCTAACTCTCTTGCTTGCTATCGCTCCCCCAATGGTCAGTAGCATTGTAGCATAACAGCAGATCACGGACCACTGTCAATCAGATGCTTGACTTGCCGTCCATCCATCCATCCATCTATCTATCTATCTATCTATGACTCTCGATATCTAACTCTCTTGCTTGCTATTGCTCCCCCAATGGTCAGTAGCATTGTAGCATAATAGTAGATCACGGACCACTGTCAATCAGATGCTTGCCTTGCCGTCCATCCATCTATCTATCTATCTATCTGTCTATCTATCTATCTATCTATCTATCTATCTATGACTCTCGATATCTAACTCTCTTGCTGGCTCTCGCTCCCCCAATGGTCAGTAGCATAGTAGCATAACAGCAGATCACGGACCACTGTGAATCAGATGCTTGCCTTGCCGTCCATCCATCCAACTATCTATCTATCTATCTATGACTCTCGATATCTAACTCTCTTGCTTGCTATCGCTCCCCCAATGGTCAGTAGCATAGTAGCATAACAGCAGATCACGGACCACGGTCAATCAGATGCTTGCCTTGCCGTCCATCCATCTATTTATCTAGCTAGCTATCTATCTATGACTCTCGATATCTAACTCTCTTGCTTGCTATCGCTCCCCCAATGGTCAGTAGCATAGTAGCATAACAGCAGATCACGGACCACTGTCAATCAGATGCTTGCCTTGCCGTCCATCCATCCATCCATCTATCTATCTATCTATGACTCTCGATATCTAACTCTCTTGCTTGCTATCGTTCCCCAATGGTCAGTAGCATAGTAGCATAACATCATATCATGGACCACTGTCAATCAGATGCTTGCCTTGCCGTCCATCCATCCATCTATCTATCTATCTATGACTCTCGAAATCTAACTCTCTTGCTTGCTATCGCTCCCCCAATGGTCAGTAGCATAGTAGCATAACAGCAGATCACGGACCACTGTCAATCAGATGCTTGCCTTGCCGTCCATCCATCCATCCATCTATCTATCTATCTATGACTCTCGATATCTAACTCTCTTGCTTGCTATCGTTCCCCAATGGTCAGTAGCATAGTAGCATAACATCATATCATGGACCACTGTCAATCAGATGCTTGCCTTGCCGTCCATCCATCCATCTATCTATCTATCTATGACTCTCGATATCTAACTCTCTTGCTTGCTATCACTCCCCCAATGGTCAGTAGCATAGTAGCATAACAGCAGATCACGGACCACTGTCAATCAGGTGGTTGCCTTGCCGTCCATCCATCCATCCATCCATCTATCTATCTATCTATGACTCTCGATATCTAACTCTCTTGCTTGCTATCGCTCCCCCAATGGTCAGTAGCATTGTAGCATAACAGCAGATCACGGACCACTGTCAATCAGATGCTTGACTTGCCGTCCATCCATCCATCCATCTATCTATCTATCTATCTATGACTCTCGATATCTAACTCTCTTGCTTGCTATTGCTCCCCCAATGGTCAGTAGCATTGTAGCATAATAGTAGATCACGGACCACTGTCAATCAGATGCTTGCCTTGCCGTCCATCCATCTATCTATCTATCTATCTGTCTATCTATCTATCTATCTATCTATCTATCTATGACTCTCGATATCTAACTCTCTTGCTGGCTATCGCTCCCCCAATGGTCAGTAGCATAGTAGCATAACAGCAGATCACGGACCACTGTGAATCAGATGCTTGCCTTGCCGTCCATCCATCCAACTATCTATCTATCTATCTATGACTCTCGATATCTAACTCTCTTGCTTGCTATCGCTCCCCCAATGGTCAGTAGCATAGTAGCATAACAGCAGATCACGGACCACTGTCAATCAGATGCTTTCCTTTGCCGTCCATCCATCTATTTATCTAGCTAGCTATCTATCTATGACTCTCGATATCTAACTCTCTTGCTTGCTATCGCTCCCCCAATGGTCAGTAGCATAGTAGCATAACAGCAGATCACGGACCACTGTCAATCAGATGCTTGCCTTGCCGTCCATCCATCCATCCATCTATCTATCTATCTATGACTCTCGATATCTAACTCTCTTGCTTGCTATCGTTCCCCAATGGTCAGTAGCATAGTAGCATAACATCATATCATGGACCACTGTCAATCAGATGCTTGCCTTGCCGTCCATCCATCCATCTATCTATCTATCTATGACTCTCGAAATCTAACTCTCTTGCTTGCTATCGCTCCCCCAATGGTCAGTAGCATAGTTGCATAACATCATATCATGGACCACTGTCAATCAGATGCTTGCCTTGCCGTCCATCCATCCATCTATCTATCTATCTATGACTCTCGATATCTAACTCTCTTGCTTGCTATCACTCCCCCAATGGTCAGTAGCATAGTAGCATAACAGCAGATCACGGACCACTGTCAATCAGATGCTTGCCTTGCCGTCCATCCATCCATCCATCCATCTATCTATCTATCTATGACTCTCGATATCTAACTCTCTTGCTTGCTATCGCTCCCCCAATGGTCAGTAGCATTGTAGCATAACAGCAGATCACGGACCACTGTCAATCAGATGCTTGACTTGCCGTCCATCCATCCATCCATCTATCTATCTATCTATCTATGACTCTCGATATCTAACTCTCTTGCTTGCTATTGCTCCCCCAATGGTCAGTAGCATTGTAGCATAATAGTAGATCACGGACCACTGTCAATCAGATGCTTGCCTTGCCGTCCATCCATCTATCTATCTATCTATCTGTCTATCTATCTATCTATCTATCTATCTATCTATGACTCTCGATATCTAACTCTCTTGCTGGCTATCGCTCCCCCAATGGTCAGTAGCATAGTAGCATAACAGCAGATCACGGACCACTGTGAATCAGATGCTTGCCTTGCCGTCCATCCATCCAACTATCTATCTATCTATCTATGACTCTCGATATCTAACTCTCTTGCTTGCTATCGCTCCCCCAATGGTCAGTAGCATAGTAGCATAACAGCAGATCACGGACCACTGTCAATCAGATGCTTTCCTTTGCCGTCCATCCATCTATTTATCTAGCTAGCTATCTATCTATGACTCTCGATATCTAACTCTCTTGCTTGCTATCGCTCCCCCAATGGTCAGTAGCATAGTAGCATAACAGCAGATCACGGACCACTGTCAATCAGATGCTTGCCTTGCCGTCCATCCATCCATCCATCTATCTATCTATCTATGACTCTCGATATCTAACTCTCTTGCTTGCTATCGTTCCCCAATGGTCAGTAGCATAGTAGCATAACATCATATCATGGACCACTGTCAATCAGATGCTTGCCTTGCCGTCCATCCATCCATCTATCTATCTATCTATGACTCTCGAAATCTAACTCTCTTGCTTGCTATCGCTCCCCCAATGGTCAGTAGCATAGTTGCATAACATCATATCATGGACCACTGTCAATCAGATGCTTGCCTTGCCGTCCATCCATCCATCTATCTATCTATCTATGACTCTCGATATCTAACTCTCTTGCTTGCTATCACTCCCCCAATGGTCAGTAGCATAGTAGCATAACAGCAGATCACGGACCACTGTCAATCAGATGCTTGCCTTGCCGTCCATCCATCCATCTATCTATCTATCTATCTATCTATCTATCTATCTATCTATCTATCTATCTATCTATCTATCTATCTATCTATGACTCTCGATATCTAACTCTCTTGCTTGCTATCGCTCCCCCAATGGTCAGTAGCATAGTAGCATAACAGCAGATCTTGGACCACTGTCAATCAGATGCTTGCCTTGCCGTCCATCCATCTATTTATCTAGCTAGCTATCTATCTATGACTCTCGATATCTAACTCTCTTGCTTGCTATCGCTCCCCCAATGGTCAGTAGCATAGTAGCATAACAGCAGATCACGGACCACTGTGAATCAGATGCTTGCCTTGCCGTCCATCCATCCATCCATCTATCTATCTATCTATGACTCTCGATATCTAACTCTCTTGCTTGCTATCGCAACCCCAATGGTCAGTAGCATTGTAGCATAATAGTAGATCACGGACCACTGTCAATCAGATGCTTGCCTTGCCGTCCATCCATCCATCTATCTATCTATCTATCTATCTATCTATGACTCTCGATATCTAACTCTCTTGCTGGCTATCGCTCCCCCAATGGTCAGTAGCATAGTAGCATAACAGCAGATCACGGACCACTGTCAATCAGATGCTAGCCTTGCCATCCATCCATCTATCTATCTATCTATGACTCTCGATATCTAACTCTCTTGCTTGCTATCGCTCCCCCAATGGTCAGTAGCATAGTAGCATAACAGCAGATCACGGACCACTGTGAATCAGATGCTTGCCTTGCCGTCCATCCATCCAACTATCTATCTATCTATCTATGACTCTCGATATCTAACTCTCTTGCTTGCTATCGCTCCCCCAATGGTCAGTAGCATCGTAGCATAACAGCAGATCACGGACCACTGTCAATCAGATGCTTGCCTTGCCGTCCATCCATCTATTTATCTAGCTAGCTATCTATCTATGACTCTCGATATCTAACTCTCTTGCTTGCTATCGCTCCCCCAATGGTCAGTAGCATAGTAGCATAACAGCAGATCACGGACCACTGTGAATCAGATGCTTGCCTTGCCGTCCATCCATCCAACTATCTATCTATCTATCTATGACTCTCGATATCTAACTCTCTTGCTTGCTATCGCTCCCCCAATGGTCAGTAGCATAGTAGCATAACATCAGATCACGGACCACTTTCAATCAGATGCTTGCCTTGCCGTCCATCCATCCATCCATCTATCTATCTATCTATGACTCTCGATATCTAACTCTCTTGCTTGCTATCGCTCCCCCAATGGTCAGTAGCACAGTAGCATAACAGCAGATCACGGACCACTGTCAATCAGGTGGTTGCCTTGCCGTCCATCCATCCATCCATCCATCTATCTATCTATCTATGACTCTCGATATCTAACTCTCTTGCTTGCTATCGCTCCCCCAATGGTCAGTAGCATTGTAGCATAACAGCAGATCACGGACCACTGTCAATCAGATGCTTGACTTGCCGTCCATCCATCCATCCATCTATCTATCTATCTATCTATGACTCTCGATATCTAACTCTCTTGCTTGCTATTGCTCCCCCAATGGTCAGTAGCATTGTAGCATAATAGTAGATCACGGACCACTGTCAATCAGATGCTTGCCTTGCCGTCCATCCATCTATCTATCTATCTATCTGTCTATCTATCTATCTATCTATCTATCTATCTATGACTCTCGATATCTAACTCTCTTGCTGGCTATCGCTCCCCCAATGGTCAGTAGCATAGTAGCATAACAGCAGATCACGGACCACTGTGAATCAGATGCTTGCCTTGCCGTCCATCCATCCAACTATCTATCTATCTATCTATGACTCTCGATATCTAACTCTCTTGCTGGCTATCGCTCCCCCAATGGTCAGTAGCATAGTAGCATAACAGCAGATCACGGACCACTGTGAATCAGATGCTTGCCTTGCCGTCCATCCATCCAACTATCTATCTATCTATCTATGACTCTCGATATCTAACTCTCTTGCTTGCTATCGCTCCCCCAATGGTCAGTAGCATAGTAGCATAACAGCAGATCACGGACCACTGTCAATCAGATGCTTGCCTTGCCGTCCATCCATCTATTTATCTAGCTAGCTATCTATCTATGACTCTCGATATCTAACTCTCTTGCTTGCTATCGCTCCCCCAATGGTCAGTAGCATAGTAGCATAACAGCAGATCACGGACCACTGTCAATCAGATGCTTGCCTTGCCGTCCATCCATCCATCCATCTATCTATCTATCTATGACTCTCGATATCTAACTCTCTTGCTTGCTATCGTTCCCCAATGGTCAGTAGCATAGTAGCATAACATCATATCATGGACCACTGTCAATCAGATGCTTGCCTTGCCGTCCATCCATCCATCTATCTATCTATCTATGACTCTCGATATCTAACTCTCTTGCTTGCTATCGCTCCCCCAATGGTCAGTAGCATAGTTGCATAACATCATATCATGGACCACTGTCAATCAGATGCTTGCCTTGCCGTCCATCCATCCATCTATCTATCTATCTATGACTCTCGATATCTAACTCTCTTGCTTGCTATCACTCCCCCAATGGTCAGTAGCATAGTAGCATAACAGCAGATCACGGACCACTGTCAATCAGATGCTTGCCTTGCCGTCCATCCATCCATCTATCTATCTATCTATCTATCTATCTATCTATCTATCTATCTATCTATCTATCTATGACTCTCGATATCTAACTCTCTTGCTGGCTATCGCTCCCCCAATGGTCAGTAGCATAGTAGCATAACAGCAGATCACGGACCACTGTCAATCAGATGCTTGCCTTGCCGTCCATCCATCCATCTATCTATCTATCTATCTATCTATCTATCTATCTATCTATCTATCTATCTATCTATCTATCTATGACTCTCGATATCTAACTCTCTTGCTGGCTATCGCTCCCCCAATGGTCAGTAGCATAGTAGCATAACAGCAGATAACGGACCACTGTCAATCAGATGCTTGCCTTGCCGTCCATCCATCTATTTATCTAGCTAGCTATCTATCTATGACTCTCGATATCTAACTCTCTTGCTTGCTATCGCTCCCCCAATGGTCAGTAGCATAGTAGCATAACAGCAGATCACGGACCACTGTCAATCAGATGCTAGCCTTGCCGTCCATCCATCCATCCATCTATCTATCTATCTATGACTCTCGATATCTAACTCTCTTGCTTACTATCGTTCCCCAATGGTCAGTAGCATAGTAGCATAACATCATATCATGGACCACTGTCAATCAGATGCTTGCCTTGCCGTCCATCCATCCATCTATCTATCTATCTATGACTCTCGATATCTAACTCTCTTGCTTGCTATCGCTCCCCCAATGGTCAGTAGCATAGTTGCATAACATCATATCATGGACCACTGTCAATCAGATGCTTGCCTTGCCGTCCATCCATCCATCTATCTATCTATCTATGACTCTCGATATCTAACTCTCTTGCTTGCTATCACTCCCCCAATGGTCAGTAGCATAGTAGCATAACAGCAGATCACGGACCACTGTCAATCAGATGCTTGCCTTGCCGTCCATCCATCCATCTATCTATCTATCTATCTATCTATCTATCTATCTATCTATCTATCTATCTATCTATGTATCTATCTATCTATGACTCTCGATATCTAACTCTCTTGCTGGCTATCGCTCCCCCAATGGTCAGTAGCATAGTAGCATAACAGCAGATCACGGACCACTGTCAATCAGATGCTTGCCTTGCCGTCCATCCATCCATCTATCTATCTATCTATCTATCTATCTATCTATCTATCTATCTATCTATCTATCTATCTATCTATCTATCTATGACTCTCGATATCTAACTCTCTTGCTGGCTATCGCTCCCCCAATGGTCAGTAGCATAGTAGCATAACAGCAGATCACGGACCACTGTCAATCAGATGCTAGCCTTGCCATCCATCCATCTATCTATCTTTCTATGACTCTCGATATCTAACTCTCTTGCTTGCTATCGCTCCCCCAATGGTCAGTAGCATAGTAGCATAACAGCAGATCATGGACCACTGTGAATCAGATGCTTGCCTTGCCGTCCATCCATCCAACTATCTATCTATCTATCTATGACTCTCGATATCTAACTCTCTTGCTTGCTATCGCTCCCCCAATGGTCAGTAGCATAGTAGCATAACAGCAGATCACGGACCACTGTGAATCAGATGCTTGCCTTGCCGTCCATCCATCCAACTATCTATCTATCTATCTATGACTCTCGATATCTAACTCTCTTGCTTGCTATCGCTCCCCCAATGGTCAGTAGCATAGTAGCATAACAGCAGATCACGGACCACTGTGAATCAGATGCTTGCCTTGCCGTCCATCCATCCAACTATCTATCTATCTATCTATGACTCTCGATATCTAACTCTCTTGCTTGCTATCGCTCCCCCAATGGTCAGTAGCATCGTAGCATAACAGCAGATCACGGACCACTGTCAATCAGATGCTTGCCTTGCCGTCCATCCATCTATTTATCTAGCTAGCTATCTATCTATGACTCTCGATATCTAACTCTCTTGCTTGCTATCGCTCCCCCAATGGTCAGTAGCATAGTAGCATAACAGCAGATCACGGACCACTGTGAATCAGATGCTTGCCTTGCCGTCCATCCATCCAACTATCTATCTATCTATCTATGACTCTCGATATCTAACTCTCTTGCTTGCTATCGCTCCCCCAATGGTCAGTAGCATAGTAGCATAACATCAGATCACGGACCACTTTCAATCAGATGCTTGCCTTGCCGTCCATCCATCCATCCATCTATCTATCTATCTATGACTCTCGATATCTAACTCTCTTGCTTGCTATCGCTCCCCCAATGGTCAGTAGCACAGTAGCATAACAGCAGATCACGGACCACTGTCAATCAGGTGGTTGCCTTGCCGTCCATCCATCCATCCATCCATCTATCTATCTATCTATGACTCTCGATATCTAACTCTCTTGCTTGCTATCGCTCCCCCAATGGTCAGTAGCATTGTAGCATAACAGCAGATCACGGACCACTGTCAATCAGATGCTTGACTTGCCGTCCATCCATCTATCTATCTATCTATCTGTCTATCTATCTATCTATCTATCTATCTATCTATGACTCTCGATATCTAACTCTCTTGCTGGCTATCGCTCCCCCAATGGTCAGTAGCATAGTAGCATAACAGCAGATCACGGACCACTGTGAATCAGATGCTTGCCTTGCCGTCCATCCATCCAACTATCTATCTATCTATCTTTGACTCTCGATATCTAACTCTCTTGCTTGCTATCGCTCCCCCAATGGTCAGTAGCATAGTAGCATAACAGCAGATCACGGACCACTGTCAATCAGATGCTTGCCTTGCCGTCCATCCATCTATTTATCTAGCTAGCTATCTATCTATGACTCTCGATATCTAACTCTCTTGCTTGCTATCGCTCCCCCAATGGTCAGTAGCATAGTAGCATAACAGCAGATCACGGACCACTGTCAATCAGATGCTTGCCTTGCCGTCCATCCATCCATCCATCTATCTATCTATCTATGACTCTCGATATCTAACTCTCTTGCTTGCTATCGTTCCCCAATGGTCAGTAGCATAGTAGCATAACATCATATCATGGACCACTGTCAATCAGATGCTTGCCTTGCCGTCCATCCATCCATCTATCTATCTATCTATGACTCTCGATATCTAACTCTCTTGCTTGCTATCGCTCCCCCAATGGTCAGTAGCATAGTTGCATAACATCATATCATGGACCACTGTCAATCAGATGCTTGCCTTGCCGTCCATCCATCCATCTATCTATCTATCTATGACTCTCGATATCTAACTCTCTTGCTTGCTATCACTCCCCCAATGGTCAGTAGCATAGTAGCATAACAGCAGATCACGAACCACTGTCAATCAGATGCTTACCTTGCCGTCCATCCATCCATCTATCTATCTATCTAGCTATGCTCTCAATATCTAACTCTCTTGCTTGCTATCGCTCCCCCAATGGTCAGTAGCATAGTAGCATAACAGCAGATCACGGACCACTGTCAATCAGATGCTTGCCTTGCCGTCCATCCATCCATCTATCTATCTATCTATCTATCTATCTATCTATCTATCTATCTATCTATCTATCTATCTATCTATCTATCTATGACTCTCGATATCTAACTCTCTTGCTGGCTATCGCTCCCCCAATGGTCAGTAGCATAGTAGCATAACAGCAGATCACGGACCACTGTCAATCAGATGCTTGCCTTGCCGTCCATCCATCCATCTATCTATCTATCTATCTATCTATCTATCTATCTATCTATCTATCTATCTATCTATCTATCTATCTATCTATCTATGACTCTCGATATCTAACTCTCTTGCTGGCTATCGCTCCCCCAATGGTCAGTAGCATAGTAGCATAACAGCAGATCACGGACCACTGTCAATCAGATGCTAGCCTTGCCATCCATCCATCTATCTATCTTTCTATGACTCTCGATATCTAACTCTCTTGCTTGCTATCGCTCCCCCAATGGTCAGTAGCATAGTAGCATAACAGCAGATCATGGACCACTGTGAATCAGATGCTTGCCTTGCCGTCCATCCATCCAACTATCTATCTATCTATCTATGACTCTCGATATCTAACTCTCTTGCTTGCTATCGCTCCCCCAATGGTCAGTAGCATAGTAGCATAACAGCAGATCACGGACCACTGTCAATCAGATGCTTGCCTTGCCATCCATCCATCTATTTATCTAGCTAGCTATCTATCTATGACTCTCGATATCTAACTCTCTTGATTGCTATCGCTCCCCCAATGGTCAGTAGCATAGTAGCATAACAGCAGATCACGGACCACTGTCAATCAGATGCTTGCCTTGCCGTCCATCCATCCATCCATCTATCTATCTATCTATGACTCTCGATATCTAACTCTCTTGCTTGCTATCGCTCCCCCAATGGTCAGTAGCATAGTAGCATAACATCATATCATGGACCACTGTCAATCAGATGCTTGCCTTGCCGTCCATCCATCCATCTATCTATCTATCTATGACTCTCGATATCTAACTCTCTTGCTTGCTATCGCTCCCCCAATGGTCAGTAGCATAGTTGCATAACATCATATCATGCACCACTGTCAATCAGATGCTTGCCTTGCCGTCCATCCATCCATCTATCTATCTATCTATGACTCTCGATATCTAACTCTCCTGCTTGCTATCGCTCCCCCAATGGTCAGTAGCATAGTAGCATAACAGCAGATCACGGACCACGGTCAATCAGATGCTTACCTTGCCGTCCATCCATCCATCTATCTATCTATCTAGCTATGACTCTCGAAATCTAACTCTCTTGCTTGCTATCGCTCCCCCAATGGTCAGTAGCATAGTAGCATAACAGCAGATCATGGACCACTGTCAATCAGATCCTTGTCTTGCCGTCCATCCATCCATCTAGCTATCTATCTAGCTATGACTCTCGATATCTAACTCTCTTGCTTGCTATCGCTCCCCCAATGGTCAGTAGCATAGTAGCATAACAGCAGATCACGGACCACTGTCAATCAGATGCTTGCCTTGCCGTCCATCCATCCATCTATCTATCTATCTATGACTCTCGATATCTAACTCTCTTGCTTGCTATCGCTCCCCCAATGGTCAGTAGCATAGGAGCATAACAGCATATCACGGACCACGGTCAATCAGATGCTTGCCTTGCCGTCCATCCATCCATCTATCTATCTATCTAGCTATGACTCTCGATATCTAACTCTCTTGCTTGCTATCGCTCCCCCAATGGTCAGTAGCATAGTAGCATAACAGCAGATCACGGACCACTGTCAATCAGATGCTTGCCTTGCCATCCATCCATCTCTTTATCTAGCTAGCTATCTATCTATGACTCTCGATATCTAACTCTCTTGCTTGCTATCGCTCCCCCAATGGTCAGTAGCATAGTAGCATAACAGCAGATCACGGACCACTATCAATCAGATGCTTGCCTTGCCGTCCATCCATCCATCCATCTATCTATCTATCTATGACTCTCGATATCTAACTCTCTTGCTTGCTATCGCTCCCCCAATGGTCAGTAGCATAGTAGCATAACATCATATCATGGACCACTGTCAATCAGATGCTTGCCTTGCCGTCCATCCATCCATCTATCTATCTATCTATGACTCTCGATATCTAACTCTCTTGCTTGCTATCGCTCCCCCAATGGTCAGTAGCATAGTTGCATAACATCATATCATGGACCACTGTCAATCAGATGCTTGCCTTGCCGTCCATCCATCCATCTATCTATCTATCTATGACTCTCGATATCTAACTCTCTTGCTTGCTATCGCTCCCCCAATGGTCAGTAGCATAGTAGCATAACAGCAGATCACGGACCACGGTCAATCAGATGCTTACCTTGCCGTCCATCCATCCATCTATCTATCTATATAGCTATGACTCTCGAAATCTAACTCTCTTGCATGCTATCGCTCCCCCAATGGTCAGTAGCATAGTAGCATAACAGCAGATCACGGACCACTGTCAATCAGATGCTTACCTTGCCGTCCATCCATCCATCTATCTATCTATCTAGCTATGCTCTCAATATCTAACTCTCTTGCTTGCTATCGCTCCCCCAATGGTCAGTAGCATAGTAGCATAACAGCAGACCACGGACCACTGTCAATCAGATGCTTGCCTTGCCGTCCATCCATCCATCTATCTATCTATCTATCTATCTATCTATCTATCTATCTATCTATCTATCTATCTATCTATCTATGACTCTCGATATCTAACTCTCTTGCTGGCTATCGCTCCCCCAATGGTCAGTAGCATAGTAGCATAACAGCAGATCACGGACCACTGTCAATCAGATGCTTGCCTTGCCGTCCATCCATCCATCTATCTATCTATCTATCTATCTATCTATCTATCTATCTATCTATCTATCTATCTATCTATCTATCTATCTATCTATCTATGACTCTCGATATCTAACTCTCTTGCTGGCTATCGCTCCCCCAATGGTCAGTAGCATAGTAGCATAACAGCAGATCACGGACCACTGTCAATCAGATGCTAGCCTTGCCATCCATCCATCTATCTATCTTTCTATGACTCTCGATATCTAACTCTCTTGCTTGCTATCGCTCCCCCAATGGTCAGTAGCATAGTAGCATAACAGCAGATCATGGACCACTGTGAATCAGATGCTTGCCTTGCCGTCCATCCATCCAACTATCTATCTATCTATCTATGACTCTCGATATCTAACTCTCTTGCTTGCTATCGCTCCCCCAATGGTCAGTAGCATAGTAGCATAACAGCAGATCACGGACCACTGTCAATCAGATGCTTGCCTTGCCATCCATCCATCTATTTATCTAGCTAGCTATCTATCTATGACTCTCGATATCTAACTCTCTTGCTTGCTATCGCTCCCCCAATGGTCAGTAGCATAGTAGCATAACAGCAGATCACGGACCACTGTCAATCAGATGCTTGCCTTGCCGTCCATCCATCCATCCATCTATCTATCTATCTATGACTCTCGATATCTAACTCTCTTGCTTGCTATCGCTCCCCCAATGGTCAGTAGCATAGTAGCATAACATCATATCATGGACCACTGTCAATCAGATGCTTGCCTTGCCGTCCATCCATCCATCTATCTATCTATCTATGACTCTCGATATCTAACTCTCTTGCTTGCTATCGCTCCCCCAATGGTCAGTAGCATAGTTGCATAACATCATATCATGGACCACTGTCAATCAGATGCTTGCCTTGCCGTCCATCCATCCATCTATCTATCTATCTATGACTCTCGATATCTAACTCTCCTGCTTGCTATCGCTCCCCCAATGGTCAGTAGCATAGTAGCATAACAGCAGATCACGGACCACGGTCAATCAGATGCTTACCTTGCCGTCCATCCATCCATCTATCTATCTATCTAGCTATGACTCTCGAAATCTAACTCTCTTGCTTGCTATCGCTCCCCCAATGGTCAGTAGCATAGTAGCATAACAGCAGATCATGGACCACTGTCAATCAGATCCTTGTCTTGCCGTCCATCCATCCATCTAGCTATCTATCTAGCTATGACTCTCGATATCTAACTCTCTTGCTTGCTATCGCTCCCCCAATGGTCAGTAGCATAGTAGCATAACAGCAGATCACGGACCACTGTCAATCAGATGCTTGCCTTGCCGTCCATCCATCCATCTATCTATCTATCTATGACTCTCGATATCTAACTCTCTTGCTTGCTATCGCTCCCCCAATGGTCAGTAGCATAGGAGCATAACAGCATATCACGGACCACGGTCAATCAGATGCTTGCCTTGCCGTCCATCCATCCATCTATCTATCTATCTAGCTATGACTCTCGATATCTAACTCTCTTGCTTGCTATCGCTCCCCCAATGGTCAGTAGCATAGTAGCATAACAGCAGATCACGGACCACTGTCAATCAGATGCTTGCCTTGCCATCCATCCATCTCTTTATCTAGCTAGCTATCTATCTATGACTCTCGATATCTAACTCTCTTGCTTGCTATCGCTCCCCCAATGGTCAGTAGCATAGTAGCATAACAGCAGATCACGGACCACTATCAATCAGATGCTTGCCTTGCCGTCCATCCATCCATCCATCTATCTATCTATCTATGACTCTCGATATCTAACTCTCTTGCTTGCTATCGCTCCCCCAATGGTCAGTAGCATAGTAGCATAACATCATATCATGGACCACTGTCAATCAGATGCTTGCCTTGCCGTCCATCCATCCATCTATCTATCTATCTATGACTCTCGATATCTAACTCTCTTGCTTGCTATCGCTCCCCCAATGGTCAGTAGCATAGTTGCATAACATCATATCATGGACCACTGTCAATCAGATGCTTGCCTTGCCGTCCATCCATCCATCTATCTATCTATCTATGACTCTCGATATCTAACTCTCTTGCTTGCTATCGCTCCCCCAATGGTCAGTAGCATAGTAGCATAACAGCAGATCACGGACCACGGTCAATCAGATGCTTACCTTGCCGTCCATCCATCCATCTATCTATCTATCTAGCTATGACTCTCGAAATCTAACTCTCTTGCATGCTATCGCTCCCCCAATGGTCAGTAGCATAGGAGCATAACAGAATATCACGGACCACTGTCAATCAGATGCTTGCCTTGCCGTCCATCCATCCATCTATCTATCTATCTAGCTATGACTCTCGATATCTAACTCTCTTGCTTGCTATCGCTCCCCCAATGGTCAGTAGCATAGTAGCATAACAGCAGATCACGGACCACTGTCAATCAGATGCTTGTCTTGCCGTCCATCCATCTATCTATCTATCTATCTATCTATCTATGACTCTTGATATCTAACTATCTTGCTTGCTATCACTCCCCCAATGGTCAGTAGCATAGTAGCATAACAGCAGATCACGGACCACTGTCAATCAGATGCTTGCCTTGCCGTCCATCCATCCATTCATCCATCTATCTATGTATCTATGACTCTCGAAATCTAACTCTCTTGCTTGCTACCGCTCCCCCAATGGTCAGTAGCATAGTAGCATAACAGCAGATCATGGACCACGGTCAATCAGATGCTTGCCTTGCCGTCCATCCATCCATCTATCTATCTATCTATGACTCTCGATATCTAACTCTCTTGCTTGCTATCGCTCCCTCAATGGTCAGAAGCATAGTAGCATAACAGCAGATCACGGACCACGGTCAATCAGATGCTTACCTTGCCGTCCATCCATCCATCTATCTATCTATCTAGCTATGACTCTCGATATCTAACTCTCTTGCTTGCTATCGCTCCCCCAATGGTCAGTAGCATAGTAGCAAAACAGCAGATCACGGACCACTGTCAATCAGATGCTTGTCTTGCCGTCCATCCATCCATCTAGCTATCTATCTAGCTATGACTCTCGATATCTAACTCTCTTGCTTGCTATCGCTCCCCCAATGGTCAGTAGCATAGTAGCATAACAGCAGATCACGGACCACTGTCAATCAGATGCTTGCCTTGCCGTCCATCCATCCATCTATCTATCTATCTATGACTCTCGATATCTAACTCTCTTGCTTGCTATCGCTCCCCCAATGGTCAGTAGCATAGGAGCATAACAGCATATCACGGACCACGGTCAATCAGATGCTTGCCTTGCCGTCCATCCATCCATCTATCTATCTATCTAGCTATGACTCTCGATATCTAACTCTCTTGCTTGCTATCGCTCCCCCAATGGTCAGTAGCATAGTAGCATAACAGCAGATCACGGACCACTGTCAATCAGATGCTTGCCTTGCCATCCATCCATCTCTTTATCTAGCTAGCTATCTATCTATGACTCTCGATATCTAACTCTCTTGCTTGCTATCGCTCCCCCAATGGTCAGTAGCATAGTAGCATAACAGCAGATCACGGACCACTATCAATCAGATGCTTGCCTTGCCGTCCATCCATCCATCCATCTATCTATCTATCTATGACTCTCGATATCTAACTCTCTTGCTGGCTATCGCTCCCCCAATGGTCAGTAGCATAGTAGCATAACAGCAGATCACGGACCACTGTCAATCAGATGCTAGCCTTGCCATCCATCCATCTATCTATCTTTCTATGACTCTCGATATCTAACTCTCTTGCTTGCTATCGCTCCCCCAATGGTCAGTAGCATAGTAGCATAACAGCAGATCATGGACCACTGTGAATCAGATGCTTGCCTTGCCGTCCATCCATCCAACTATCTATCTATCTATCTATGACTCTCGATATCTAACTCTCTTGCTTGCTATCGCTCCCCCAATGGTCAGTAGCATAGTAGCATAACAGCAGATCACGGACCACTGTCAATCAGATGCTTGCCTTGCCATCCATCCATCTATTTATCTAGCTAGCTATCTATCTATGACTCTCGATATCTAACTCTCTTGCTTGCTATCGCTCCCCCAATGGTCAGTAGCATAGTAGCATAACAGCAGATCACGGACCACTGTCAATCAGATGCTTGCCTTGCCGTCCATCCATCCATCTATCTATCTATCTATGACTCTCGATATCTAACTCTCTTGCTTGCTATCGCTCCCCCAATGGTCAGTAGCATAGGAGCATAACAGCATATCACGGACCACGGTCAATCAGATGCTTGCCTTGCCGTCCATCCATCCATCTATCTATCTATCTAGCTATGACTCTCGATATCTAACTCTCTTGCTTGCTATCGCTCCCCCAATGGTCAGTAGCATAGTAGCATAACAGCAGATCACGGACCACTGTCAATCAGATGCTTGCCTTGCCATCCATCCATCTCTTTATCTAGCTAGCTATCTATCTATGACTCTCGATATCTAACTCTCTTGCTTGCTATCGCTCCCCCAATGGTCAGTAGCATAGTAGCATAACAGCAGATCACGGACCACTATCAATCAGATGCTTGCCTTGCCGTCCATCCATCCATCCATCTATCTATCTATCTATGACTCTCGATATCTAACTCTCTTGCTTGCTATCGCTCCCCCAATGGTCAGTAGCATAGTAGCATAACATCATATCATGGACCACTGTCAATCAGATGCTTGCCTTGCCGTCCATCCATCCATCTATCTATCTATCTATGACTCTCGATATCTAACTCTCTTGCTTGCTATCGCTCCCCCAATGGTCAGTAGCATAGTTGCATAACATCATATCATGGACCACTGTCAATCAGATGCTTGCCTTGCCGTCCATCCATCCATCTATCTATCTATCTATGACTCTCGATATCTAACTCTCTTGCTTGCTATCGCTCCCCCAATGGTCAGTAGCATAGTAGCATAACAGCAGATCACGGACCACGGTCAATCAGATGCTTACCTTGCCGTCCATCCATCCATCTATCTATCTATCTAGCTATGACTCTCGAAATCTAACTCTCTTGCATGCTATCGCTCCCCCAATGGTCAGTAGCATAGGAGCATAACAGCATATCACGGACCACTGTCAATCAGATGCTTGCCTTGCCGTCCATCCATCCATCTATCTATCTATCTAGCTATGACTCTCGATATCTAACTCTCTTGCTTGCTATCGCTCCCCCAATGGTCAGTAGCATAGTAGCATAACAGCAGATCACGGACCACTGTCAATCAGATGCTTGTCTTGCCGTCCATCCATCTATCTATCTATCTATCTATCTATCTATGACTCTTGATATCTAACTATCTTGCTTGCTATCACTCCCCCAATGGTCAGTAGCATAGTAGCATAACAGCAGATCACGGACCACTGTCAATCAGATGCTTGCCTTGCCGTCCATCCATCCATTCATCCATCTATCTATGTATCTATGACTCTCGAAATCTAACTCTCTTGCTTGCTACCGCTCCCCCAATGGTCAGTAGCATAGTAGCATAACAGCAGATCATGGACCACGGTCAATCAGATGCTTGCCTTGCCGTCCATCCATCCATCTATCTATCTATCTATGACTCTCGATATCTAACTCTCTTGCTTGCTATCGCTCCCTCAATGGTCAGAAGCATAGTAGCATAACAGCAGATCACGGACCACGGTCAATCAGATGCTTACCTTGCCGTCCATCCATCCATCTATCTATCTATCTAGCTATGACTCTCGATATCTAACTCTCTTGCTTGCTATCGCTCCCCCAATGGTCAGTAGCATAGTAGCAAAACAGCAGATCACGGACCACTGTCAATCAGATGCTTGTCTTGCCGTCCATCCATCCATCTAGCTATCTATCTAGCTATGACTCTCGATATCTAACTCTCTTGCTTGCTATCGCTCCCCCAATGGTCAGTAGCATAGTAGCATAACAGCAGATCACGGACCACTGTCAATCAGATGCTTGCCTTGCCGTCCATCCATCCATCTATCTATCTATCTATGACTCTCGATATCTAACTCTCTTGCTTGCTATCGCTCCCCCAATGGTCAGTAGCATAGGAGCATAACAGCATATCACGGACCACGGTCAATCAGATGCTTGCCTTGCCGTCCATCCATCCATCTATCTATCTATCTAGCTATGACTCTCGATATCTAACTCTCTTGCTTGCTATCGCTCCCCCAATGGTCAGTAGCATAGTAGTATAACAGCAGATCACGGAGCACTGTCAATCAGATGCTTGCTTTGGTGCAGCTCAGGAGTACACGTTCAGCAAAGGTCTCCATAACAAGCTGGCAAACCACATTTCGTCCTCCTCCTCCTCAACAACACACTACATGTCCTCCTCCTCCTCCTCAACAACAACAACAACAACAACGAACTTGTAAAAAACACATTTTCTTTAAAGAAAACAAAGCACACAGATGACAGTCTGATTTCCCATCAGCTATACAGGCAACAGTATCTGAGGTCGATAGCCCTCCCTTGTGCAGAGGAGCCCAGAAGCCAGCCTTCAAGAGCAAACGAACAAACACTTCGGTGACTGCAAAGTGGGGCCAAGTGGGCTCATCCTGGAGTTGAACCCAGGGCCTCTCACACCCTCAGCAAGAATCATACCCCTAGACCAACGAGCCAAGTTAACGGAGGGTGTCGCAGTTTCTGCTGGGCAAGCGCGTAACTGCTTTGGGGCAGACCGGGAGACCTACGCTCACTGACTGATAGCATGGACTGTAGCGCTGAAGTGTCTTTCCAGAACGGTAACCGTATCCCCAGTGAGACAGCACTGAGAGCATGGTTCAGCAGGCCCGCAAACAACTGAAAAGAATGCCTCTCCTTTGGTGCAGCTCAGGAGTACACGTTCAGCAAAGGTCTCCATAACAAGCCGGCAAACCACATTTCGTCCTCCTCCTCCTCAACAACACACTACATGTGCTCCTCCTCCTCAACAACAACAACGAACTTGTAAAATACACATTTTCTTTAAAGAAAACAAAACACACAAATGACAGTCTGATTTCCCATCAGCTACACAGCCAACAGTATCTAAGGTTGAAAGACCTCCCTGGTGCAGAGGAGCCCAGAAGCCAAGCATCGAGAGAGAAGAAACGAGTGCTTCAGAGAATGCAAAGCGGGGCCAAGCGGGCTCGTCCGGGAGCTGAAGCCAGGACCTCTCGCACCCTAAGCGAGAATCATACCCCTAGACCAACGAGCCAAGTTAACGGAGCGTGTCGCAGTTTCTGCTGGTCAAGCGCGTAACTGCTTTGGGGCAGACCGGGAGACCTACGCTCACTGACTGATAGCATGGACTGTAGCACTGACGTGTCTTTCCAGAATGGTAACGCCATCCCCAGTGAGACAGCACTGAGAGCATGGTTCAGCAGGCCCGCAAACAACTGAAAAGAATGCCTCTCCTTTGGTGCAGCTCAGGAGTACACGTTCAGCAAAGGTCTCCATAACAAGCCGGCAAACCACATTTCGTCCTCCTCCTCCTCAACAACACACTACATGTCCTCCTCCTCCTCAACAACAACAACGAACTTGTAAAATACACATTTTCTTTAAAGAAAACAAAACACACAGATGACAGTCTGATTTCCCATCAGCTACACAGCCAACAGTATCTGAGGTTGAAAGACCTCCCTGGTGCAGAGGAGCCCAGAAGCCAAGCATCGAGAGAGAACAAACGAATGCATCAGAGAATGCAAAGCAGGGCCAAGCAGGCTCATCTAGGAGTTGAACTCAGGGCCTCTCACACCCACAGCAAGAATCATACCCCTAGACCAACGAGCCAAGTTAACGGAGGGTGTCGCAGTTTCTGCTGGGCAAGCGCGTAACTGCTTTGGGGCAGACTGGTAGACCTACGCTCACTGACTGATAGCATGGACTGTAGCGCTGAAGTGTCTTTCCAGAACGGTAACCGTATCCCCAGTGAGACAGCACTGAGAGCATGGTTCAGCAGGCCCGCAAACAACTGAAAAGAATGCCTCTCCTTTGGTGCAGCTCAGGAGTACACGTTCAGCAAAGGTCTCCATAACAAGCCGGCAAACCACATTTCGTCCTCCTCCTCCTCAACAACACACTACATGTCCTCCTCCTCCTCCTCAACAACAACGAACTTGTAAAATACACATTTTCTTTAAAGAAAACAAAACACACAGATGACAGTCTGATTTCCCATCAGCTACACAGCCAACAGTATCTGAGGTTGAAAGACCTCCCTGGTGCAGAGGAGCCCAGAAGCCAAGCATCGAGAGAGAACAAACGAATGCATCAGAGAATGCAAAGCGGGGCCAAGCGGGCTCGTCTAGGAGTTGAACTCAGGGCCTCTCACACCCTCAGCAAGAATCATACCCCTAGACCAACGAGCCAAGTTAACGGAGGGTGTCGCAGTTTCTGCTGGGCAAGCGCGTAACTGCTTTGGGGCAGACTGGTAGACCTACGCTCACTGACTGATAGCATGGACTGTAGCGCTGAAGTGTCTTTCCAGAACGGTAACCGTATCCCCAGTGAGACAGCACTGAGAGCATGGTTCAGCAGGCCCGCAAACAACTGAAAAGAATGCCTCTCCTTTGGTGCAGCTCAGGAGTACACGTTCAGCAAAGGTCTCCATAACAAGCCGGCAAACCACATTTCGTCCTCCTCCTCCTCAACAACACACTACATGTCCTCCTCCTCCTCCTCAACAACAACAACAACAACGAACTTGTAAAAAACACATTTTCTTTAAAGAAAACAAAACACACAGATGACAGTCTGATTTCCCATCAGCTATACAGGCAACAGTATCTGAGGTCGATAGCCCTCCCTTGTGCAGAGGAGCCCAGAAACCAGCCTTCAAGAGCAAACGAACAAACACTTCGGTGACTGCAAAGTGGGGCCAAGTGGGCTCGTCCTGGAGTTGAACCCAGGGCCTCTCACACCCTCAGCAAGAATCATACCCCTAGACCAACGAGCCAAGTTAACGGAGGGTGTCGCAGTTTCTGCTGGGCAAGCACGTAACTGCTTTGGGGCAGACCGGGAGACCTACGCTCACTGACTGATAGCATGGACTGTAGCGCTGAAGTGTCTTTCCAGAACGGTAACCGTATCCCCAGTGAGACAGCACTGAGAGCATGGTTCAGCAGGCCCGCAAACAACTGAAAAGAATGCCTCTCCTTTGGTGCAGCTCAGGAGTACACGTTCAGCAAAGGTCTCCATAACAAGCCGGCAAACCACATTTCGTCCTCCTCCTCCTCAACAACACACTACATGTCCTCCTCCTCCTCAACAACAACAACGAACTTGTAAAATACACATTTTCTTTAAAGAAAACAAAACACACAGATGACAGTCTGATTTCCCATCAGCTACACAGCCAACAGTATCTGAGGTTGAAAAACCTCCCTGGTGCAGAGGAGCCCAGAAGCCAAGCATCGAGAGAGAAGAAACGAGTGCTTCAGAGAATGCAAAGCGGGGCCAAGCGGGCTCGTCCGGGAGTTGAACCCGGGACCTCTCGCACCCTAAGCGCGAATCATACCCCTAGACCAACGAGCCAAGTTAATGGAGCGTGTCGCAGTTTCTGCTGGGCAAGCGCGTAACTGCTTTGGGGCAGACCGGGAGACCTACGCTCACTGACTGATAGCATGGACTGTAGCGCTGACGTGTCTTTCCAGAACGGTAACCGTATCCCCAGTGAGACAGCACTGAGAGCATGGTTCAACAGGCCCGCAAACAACTGAAAAGAATGCCTCTCCTTTGGTGCAGCTCAGGAGTACACGTTCAGCAAAGGTCTCCATAACAAGCCGGCAAACCACATTTTGTCCTCCTCCTCCTCAACAACAACAACGAACTTGTAAAATACACATTTTCTTTAAAGAAAACAAAACACACAGATGACAGTCTGATTTCCCATCAGCTACACAGCCAACAGTATCTGAGGTTGAAAGACCTCCCTGGTGCAGAGGAGCCCAGAAGCCAAGCATCGAGAGAGAACAAACGAATGCATCAGAGAATGCAAAGCGGGGCCAAGCAGGCTCGTCTAGGAGTTGAACTCAGGGCCTCTCACACCCACAGCAAGAATCATACCCCTAGACCAACGAGCCAAGTTAACGGAGGGTGTCGCAGTTTCTGCTGGGCAAGCGCGTAACTGCTTTGGGGCAGACTGGTAGACCTACGCTCACTGACTGATAGCATGGACTGTAGCGCTGAAGTGTCTTTCCAGAACGGTAACCGTATCCCCAGTGAGACAGCACTGAGAGCATGGTTGAGCAGGCCCGCAAACAACTGAAAAGAATGCCTCTCCTTTGGTGCAGCTCAGGAGTACACGTTCAGCAAAGGTCTCCATAACAAGCCGGCAAACCACATTTCGTCCTCCTCCTCCTCAACAACACACTACATGTCCTCCTCCTCCTCCTCAACAACAACGAACTTGTAAAATACACATTTTCTTTAAAGAAAACAAAACACACAGATGACAGTCTGATTTCCCATAAGCTACACAGCCAACAGTATCTGAGGTTGAAAGACCTCCCTGGTGCAGAGGAGCCCAGAAGCCAAGCATCGAGAGAGAACAAACGAATGCATCAGAGAATGCAAAGCGGGGCCAAGCGGGCTCGTCTAGGAGTTGAACTCAGGGCCTCTCACACCCTCAGCAAGAATCATACCCCTAGACCAACGAGCCAAGTTAACGGAGGGTGTCGCAGTTTCTGCTGGGCAAGCGCGTAACTGCTTTGGGGCAGACTGGTAGACCTACGCTCACTGACTGATAGCATGGACTGTAGCGCTGAAGTGTCTTTCCAGAACGGTAACCGTATCCCCAGTGAGACAGCACTGAGAGCATGGTTCAGCAGGCCCGCAAACAACTGAAAAGAATGCCTCTCCTTTGGTGCAGCTCAGGAGTACACGTTCAGCAAAGGTCTCCATAACAAGCCGGCAAACCACATTTCGTCCTCCTCCTCCTCAACAACACACTACATGTCCTCCTCCTCCTCAACAACAACAACGAACTTGTAAAATACACATTTTCTTTAAAGAAAACAAAACACACAGATGACAGTCTGATTTCCCATCAGCTATACAGGCAACAGTATCTGAGGTCGATAGCCCTCCCTTGTGCAGAGGAGCCCAGAAGCCAGCCTTCAAGAGCAAACGAACAAACACTTCGGTGACTGCAAAGTGGGGCCAAGTGGGCTCGTCCTGGAGTTGAACCCAGGGCCTCTCACACCCTCAGCAAGAATCATACCCCTAGACCAACGAGCCAAGTTAACGGAGGGTGTCGCAGTTTCTGCTGGGCAAGCGCGTAACTGCTTTGGGGCAGACCGGGAGACCTACGCTCACTGACTGATAGCATGGACTGTAGCGCTGAAGTGTCTTTCCAGAACGGTAACCGTATCCCCAGTGAGACAGCACTGAGAGCATGGTTCAGCAGGCCCGCAAACAACTGAAAAGAATGCCTCTCCTTTGGTGCAGCTCAGGAGTACACGTTCAGCAAAGGTCTCCATAACAAGCCGGCAAACCACATTTCGTCCTCCTCCTCCTCAACAACACACTACATGTCCTCCTCCTCCTCAACAACAACAACGAACTTGTAAAATACACATTTTCTTTAAAGAAAACAAAACACACAGATGACAGTCTGATTTCCCATCAGCTACACAGCCAACAGTATCTGAGGTTGAAAGACCTCCCTGGTGCAGAGGAGCCCAGAAGCCAAGCATCGAGAGAGAAGAAACGAGTGCTTCAGAGAATGCAAAGCGGGGCCAAGCGGGCTCGTCCGGGAGTTGAACCCGGGACCTCTCGCACCCTAAGCGAGAATCATACCCCTAGACCAACGAGCCAAGTTAATGGAGCGTGTCGCAGTTTCTGCTGGGCAAGCGCGTAACTGCTTTGGGGCAGACCGGGAGACCTACGCTCACTGACTGATAGCATGGACTGTAGCGCTGACGTGTCTTTCCAGAACGGTAACCGTATCCCCAGTGAGACAGCACTGAGAGCATGGTTCAACAGGCCCGCAAACAACTGAAAAGAATGCCTCTCCTTTGGTGCAGCTCAGGAGTACACGTTCAGCAAAGGTCTCCATAACAAGCCGGCAAACCACATTTTGTCCTCCTCCTCCTCAACAACAACAACGAACTTGTAAAATACACATTTTCTTTAAAGAAAACAAAACACACAGATGACAGTCTGATTTCCCATCAGCTACACAGCCAACAGTATCTGAGGTTGAAAGACCTCCCTGGTGCAGAGGAGCCCAGAAGCCAAGCATCGAGAGAGAACAAACGAATGCATCAGAGAATGCAAAGCGGGGCCAAGCGGGCTCGTCTAGGAGTTGAACCCAGGGCCTCTCACACCCTCAGCAAGAATCATACCCCTAGACCAACGAGCCAAGTTAACGGAGGGTGTCGCAGTTTCTGCTGGGCAAGCGCGTAACTGCTTTGGGGCAGACCGGGAGACCTACGCTCACTGACTGATAGCATGGACTGTAGCGCTGAAGTGTCTTTCCAGAACGGTAACCGTATCCCCAGTGAGACAGCACTGAGAGCATGGTTCAGCAGGCCCGCAAACAACTGAAAAGAATGCCTCTCCTTTGGTGCAGCTCAGGAGTACACGATCAGCAAAGGTCTCCATAACAAGCCGGCAAACCACATTTCGTCCTCCTCCTCCTCAACAACACACTACATGTCCTCCTCCTCCTCAACAACAACAACGAACTTGTAAAATACACATTTTCTTTAAAGAAAACAAAACACACAAATGACAGTCTGATTTCCCATCAGCTACACAGCCAACAGTATCTGAGGTTGAAAGACCTCCCTGGTGCAGAGGAGCCCAGAAGCCAAGCATCGAGAGAGAACAAACGAATGCTTCAGAGAATGCAAAGTGGGGCCAAGCGGGCTCGTCCGGGAGCTGAAGCCAGGACCTCTCGCACCCTAAGCGAGAATCATACCCCTAGACCAACGAGCCAAGTTAACGGAGCGTGTCGCAGTTTCTGCTGGGCAAGCGCGTAACTGCTTTGGGGCAGACCGGGAGACCTACGCTCACTGACTGATAGCATGGACTGTAGCACTGACGTGTCTTTCCAGAATGGTAACGCCATCCCCAGTGAGACAGCACTGAGAGCATGGTTCAGCAGGCCCGCAAACAACTGAAAAGAATGCCTCTCCTTTGGTGCAGCTCAGGAGTACACGTTCAGCAAAGGTCTCCATAACAAGCCGGCAAACCACATTTCGTCCTCCTCCTCCTCAACAACACACTACATGTCCTCCTCCTCCTCAACAACAACAACGAACTTGTAAAATACACATTTTCTTTAAAGAAAACAAAACACACAGATGACAGTCTGATTTCCCATTAGCTACACAGCCAACAGTATCTGAGGTTGAAAGACCTCCCTGGTGCAGAGGAGCCCAGAAGCCAAGCATCAAGAAAGAACAAACGAATGCATCAGAGAATGCAAAGCGGGGCCAAGCGGGCTCGTCTAGGAGTTGAACTCAGGGCCTCTCACACCCTCAGCAAGAATCATACCCCTAGACCAACGAGCCAAGTTAACGGAGGGTGTCGCAGTTTCTGCTGGGCAAGCGCGTAACTGCTTTGGGGCAGACCGGGAGACCTACGCTCACTGACTGATAGCATGGACTGTAGCGCTGAAGTGTCTTTCCAGAACGGTAACCGTATCCCCAGTGAGACAGCACTGAGAGCATGGTTCAGCAGGCCCGCAAACAACTGAAAAGAATGCCTCTCCTTTGGTGCAGCTCAGGAGTACACGTTCAGCAAAGGTCTCCATATCAAGCCGGCAAACCACATTTCGTCCTCCTCCTCCTCAACAACACACTACATGTCCTCCTCCTCCTCCTCAACAACAACAACAACAACGAACTTGTAAAAAACACATCTTCTTTAAAGAAAACAAAACACACAGATGACAGTCTGATTTCCCATCAGCTATACAGGCAACAGTATCTGAGGTCGATAGCACTCCCTTGTGCAGAGGAGCCCAGAAGCCAGCCTTCAAGAGCAAACGAACAAACACTTCGGTGACTGCAAAGTGGGGCCAAGTGGGCTCATCCTGGAGTTGAAACCAGGGCCTCTCACACCCTCAGCAAGAATCATACCCCTAGACCAACGAGCCAAGTTAACGGAGGGTGTCGCAGTTTCTGCTGGGCAAGCGCGTAACTGCTTTGGGGCAGACCGGGAGACCTACGCTCACTGACTGATAGCATGGACTGTAGCGCTGACGTGTCTTTCCAGAATGGTAACGCCATCCCCAGTGAGACAGCACTGAGAGCATGGTTCAGCAGGCCCGCAAACAACTGAAAAGAATGCCTCTCCTTTGGTGCAGCTCAGGAGTACACGTTCAGCAAAGGTCTCCATAACAAGCCGGCAAACCACATTTCGTCCTCCTCCTCCTCAACAACACACTACATGTCCTCCTCCTCCTCAACAACAACAACGAACTTGTAAAATACACATTTTCTTTAAAGAAAACAAAACACACAGATGACAGTCTGATTTCCCATCAGCTACACAGCCAACAGTATCTGAGGTTGAAAGACCTCCCTGGTGCAGAGGAGCCCAGAAGCCAAGCATCGAGAGAGAACAAACGAATGCTTCAGAGAATGCAAAGCAGGGCCAAGCGGGCTAGTCCGGGAGTTGAACCCGGGACCTCTCGCACCCTAAGCGAGAATCATACCCCTAGACCAACAAGCCAAGTTAACGGAGCATGTCGCAGTTTCTGCTGGGCAAGCGCGTAACTGCTTTGGGGCAGACCGGGAGACCTACGCTCACTGACTGATAGCATGGACTGTAGCGCTGACGTGTCTTTCCAGAATGGTAACGCCATCCCCAGTGAGACAGCACTGAGAGCATGGTTCAGCAGGGCCGCAAACAACTGAAAAGAATGCCTCTCCTTTGGTGCAGCTCAGGAGTACACGTTCAGCAAAGGTCTCCATAACAAGCCGGCAAACCACATTTCGTCCTCCTCCTCCTCAACAACACACTACATGTCCTCCTCCTCCTCAACAACAACAACGAACTTGTAAAATACACATTTTCTTTAAAGAAAACAAAACACACAGATGACAGTCTGATTTCCCATCAGCTACACAGCCAACAGTATCTGAGGTTGAAAGACCTCCCTGGTGCAGAGGAGCCCAGAAGCCAAGCATCGAGAGAGAACAAACGAATGCTTCAGAGAATGCAAAGCAGGGCCAAGCGGGCTCGTCCGGGAGTTGAACCCGGGACCTCTCACACCCTCAGCAAGAATCATACTCCTAGACCAACGAGCCAAGTTAACGGAGGGTGTCGCAGTTTCTGCTGGGCAAGCGCGTAACTGCTTTGGGGCAGACCGGGAGACCTACGCTCACTGACTGATAGCATGGACTGTAGCGCTGAAGTGTCTCTCCAGAACGGTAACCGTATCCCCAGTGAGACAGCACTGAGAGCATGGTTCAGCAGGCCCGCAAACAACTGAAAAGAATGCCTCTCCTTTGGTGCAGCTCAGGAGTACACGTTCAGCAAAGGTCTCCATAACAAGCCGGCAAACCACATTTCGTCCTCCTCCTCCTCAACAACACACTACATGTCCTCCTCCTCCTCAACAACAACAACGAACTTGTAAAATACACATTTTCTTTAAAGAAAACAAAACACACAGATGACAGTCTGATTTCCCATCAGCTACACAGCCAACAGTATCTGAGGTTGAAAGACCTCCCTGGTGCAGAGGAGCCCAGAAGCCAAGCATCGAGAGAGAAGAAACGAGTGCTTCAGAGAATGCAAAGCGGGGCCAAGCGGGCTCGTCCGGGAGTTGAACCCGGGACCTCTCGCACCCTAAGCGAGAATCATACCCCTAGACCAACGAGCCAAGTTAACGGAGCGTGTCGCAGTTTCTGCTGGGCAAGCGCGTAACTGCTTTGGGGCAGACCGGGAGACCTACGCTCACTGACTGATAGCATGGACTGTAGCGCTGACGTGTCTTTCCAGAACGGTAACGCCATCCCCAGTGAGACAGCACTGAGAGCATGGTTCAGCAGGCCCGCAAACAACTGAAAAGAATGCCTCTCCTTTGGTGCAGCTCAGGAGTACACGTTCAGCAAAGGTCTCCATAACAAGCCGGCAAACCACATTTCGTCCTCCTCCTCCTCAACAACACACTACATGTCCTCCTCCTCCTCAACAACAACAACGAACTTGTAAAATACACATTTTCTTTAAAGAAAACAAAACACACAGATGACAGTCTGATTTCCCATCAGCTACACAGCCAACAGTATCTGAGGTTGAAAGACCTCCCTGGTGCAGAGGAGCCCAGAAGCCAAGCATCGAGAGAGAACAAACGAATGCATCAGAGAATGCAAAGCGGGGCCAAGCGGGCTCGTCTAGGAGTTGAACTCAGGGCCTCTCACACCCTCAGCAAGAATCATACCCCTAGACCAACGAGCCAAGTTAATGGAGGGTGTCGCAGTTTCTGCTGGGCAAGCGCGTAACTGCTTTGGGGCAGACCGGGAGACCTACGCTCACTGACTGATAGCATGGACTGTAGCGCTGAAGTGTCTTTCCAGAACGGTAACCGTATCCCCAGTGAGACAGCACTGAGAGCATGGTTCAGCAGGCCCGCAAACAACTGAAAAGAATGCCTCTCCTTTGGTGCAGCTCAGGAGTACACGTTCAGCAAAGGTCTCCATAACAAGCCGGCAAACCACATTTCGTCCTCCTCCTCCTCAACAACACACTACATGTCCTCCTCCTCCTCAACAACAACAACGAACTTGTAAAATACACATTTTCTTTAAAGAAAACAAAACACACAGATGACAGTCTGATTTCCCATCAGCTACACAGCCAACAGTATCTGAGGTTGAAAGACCTCCCTGGTGCAGAGGAGCCCAGAAGCCAAGCATCGAGAGAGAAGAAACGAGTGCTTCAGAGAATGCAAAGCGGGGCCAAGCGGGCTCGTCCGGGAGTTGAACCCGGGACCTCTCGCACCCTAAGTGAGAATCATACCCCTAGACCAACGAGCCAAGTTAACGGAGCGTGTCGCAGTTTCTGCTGGGCAAGTGCGTAACTGCTTTGGGGCAGACCGGGAGACCTACGCTCACTGACTGATAGCATGGACTGTAGCGCTGACGTGTCTTTCCAGAACGGTAACCGTATCCCCAGTGAGACAGCACTGAGAGCATGGTTCAGCAGGCCCGCAAACAACTGAAAAGAATGCCTCTCCTTTGGTGCAGCTCAGGAGTACACGTTCAGCAAAGGTCTCCATAACAAGCCGGCAAACCACATTTCGTCCTCCTCCTCCTCAACAACACACTACATGTCCTCCTCCTCCTCAACAACAACAACGAACTTGTAAAATACACATTTTCTTTAAAGAAAACAAAACACACAGATGACAGTCTGATTTCCCATCAGCTACACAGCCAACAGTATCTGAGGTTGAAAGACCTCCCTGGTGCAGAGGAGCCCAGAAGCCAAGCATCGAGAGAGAACAAACGAATGCATCAGAGAATGCAAAGCGGGGCCAAGCGGGCTCGTCTAGGAGTTGAACTCAGGGCCTCTCACACCCTCAGCAAGAATCATACCCCTAGACCAACGAGCCAAGTTAATGGAGGGTGTCGCAGTTTCTGCTGGGCAAGCGCGTAACTGCTTTGGGGCAGACCGGGAGACCTACGCTCACTGACTGATAGCATGGACTGTAGCGCTGAAGTGTCTTTCCAGAACGGTAACCGTATCCCCAGTGAGACAGCACTGAGAGCATGGTTCAGCAGGCCCGCAAACAACTGAAAAGAATGCCTCTCCTTTGGTGCAGCTCAGGAGTACACGTTCAGCAAAGGTCTCCATAACAAGCTGGCAAACCACATTTCGTCCTCCTCCTCCTCAACAACACACTACATGTCCTCCTCCTCCTCAACAACAACAACGAACTTGTAAAATACACATTTTCTTTAAAGAAAACAAAACACACAGATGACAGTCTGATTTCCCATCAGCTACACAGCCAACAGTATCTGAGGTTGAAAGACCTCCCTGGTGCAGAGGGGCCCAGAAGCCAAGCATCGAGAGAGAAGAAACGAGTGCTTCAGAGAATGCAAAGCGGGGCCAAGCGGGCTCGTCCGGGAGTTGAACCCGGGACCTCTCGCACCCTAAGTGAGAATCATACCCCTAGACCAACGAGCCAAGTTAACGGAGTGTGTCGCAGTTTCTGCTGGGCAAGCGCGTAACTGCTTTGGGGCAGACCGGGAGACCTACGCTCACTGACTGATAGCATGGACTGTAGCGCTGACGTGTCTTTCCAGAACGGTAACCGTATCCCCAGTGAGACAGCACTGAGAGCATGGTTCAGCAGGCCCGCAAACAACTGAAAAGAATGCCTCTCCTTTGGTGCAGCTCAGGAGTACACGTTCAGCAAAGGTCTCCATAACAAGCCGGCAAACCACATTTCGTCCTCCTCCTCCTCAACAACAACAACGAACTTGTAAAATACACATTTTCTTTAAAGAAAACAAAACACACAGATGACAGTCTGATTTCCCATCAGCTACACAGCCAACAGTATCTGAGGTTGAAAGACCTCCCTGGTGCAGAGGAGCCCAGAAGCCAAGCATCGAGAGAGAACAAACGAATGCATCAGAGAATGCAAAGCGGGACCAAGCAGGCTCGTCTAGGAGTTGAACCCAGGGCCTCTCACACCCTCAGCAAGAATCATACCCCTAGACCAACGAGCCAAGTTAACGGAGGGTGTCGCAGTTTCTGCTGGGCAAGCGCGTAACTGCTTTGGGGCAGACCGGGAGACCTACGCTCACTGACTGATAGCATGGACTGTAGCGCTGAAGTGTCTTTCCAGAACGGTAACCGTATCCCCAGTGAGACAGCACTGAGAGCATGGTTCAGCAGGCCCGCAAACAACTGAAAAGAATGCCTCTCCTTTGGTGCAGCTCAGGAGTACACGTTCAGCAAAGGTCTCCATAACAAGCCGGCAAACCACATTTCGTCCTCCTCCTCAACAACACACTACATGTCCTCCTCCTCCTCAACAACAACAACGAACTTGTAAAATACACATTTTCTTTAAAGAAAACAAAACACACAAATGACAGTCTGATTTCCCATCAGCTACACAGCCAACAGTATCTGAGGTTGAAAGACCTCCCTGGTGCAGAGGAGCCCAGAAGCCAAGCATCGAGAGAGAACAAACGAATGCTTCAGAGAATGCAAAGCGGGGCCAAGCGGGCTCGTCCGGGAGCTGAAGCCGGGACCTCTCGCACCCTAAGCGAGAATCATACCCCTAGACCAACGAGCCAAGTTAACGGAGGGTGTCGCAGTTTCTGCTGGGCAAGCGCGTAACTGCTTTGGGGCAGACCGGGAGACCTACGCTCACTGACTGATAGCATGGACTGTAGCGCTGACGTGTCTTTCCAGAATGGTAACGCCATCCCCAGTGAGACAGCACTGAGAGCATGGTTCAGCAGGCCCGCAAACAACTGAAAAGAATGCCTCTCCTTTGGTGCAGCTCAGGAGTACACGTTCAGCAAAGGTCTCCATAACAAGCCGGCAAACCACATTTCGTCCTCCTCCTCCTCAACAACACACTACATGTCCTCCACCTCCTCCTCAACAACAACAACAACAACAACAACGAACTTGTAAAAAACACATTTTCTTTAAAGAAAACAAAACACACAGATGACAGTCTGATTTCCCATCAGCTATACGGGCAAAAGTATCTGAGGTCGATAGCCCTCCCTTGTGCAGAGGAGCCCAGAAGCCAGCCTTCAAGAGCAAACGAACAAACACTTCGGTGACTGCAAAGTGGGGCCAAGTGGGCTCGTCCTGGAGTTGAACCCAGGGCCTCTCACACCCTCAGCAAGAATCATACCCCTAGACCAACGAGCCAAGTTAACGGAGGGTGTCGCAGTTTCTGCTGGGCAAGCGCGTAACTGCTTTGGGGCAGACCGGGAGACCTACGCTCACTGACTGATAGCATGGACTGTAGCGCTGAAGTGTCTTTCCAGAACGGTAACCGTATCCCCAGTGAGACAGCACTGAGAGCATGGTTCAGCAGGCCCGCAAACAACTGAAAAGAATGCCTCTCCTTTGGTGCAGCTCAGGAGTACACGTTCAGCAAAGGTCTCCATAACAAGCCGGCAAACCACATTTCGTCCTCCTCCTCCTCAACAACACACTACATGTCCTCCTCCTCCTCAACAACAACAACGAACTTGTAAAATACACATTTTCTTTAAAGAAAACAAAACACACAGATGACAGTCTGATTTCCCATCAGCTACACAGCCAACAGTATCTGAGGTTGAAAGACCTCCCTGGTGCAGAGGAGCCCAGAAGCCAAGCATCGAGAGAGAACAAACGAATGCATCAGAGAATGCAAAGCGGGGCCAAGCGGGCTCGTCTAGGAGTTGAACTCAGGGCCTCTCACACCCTCAGCAAGAATCATACCCCTAGACCAACGAGCCAAGTTAATGGAGGGTGTCGCAGTTTCTGCTGGGCAAGCGCGTAACTGCTTTGGGGCAGACCGGGAGACCTACGCTCACTGACTGATAGCATGGACTGTAGCGCTGAAGTGTCTTTCCAGAACGGTAACCGTATCCCCAGTGAGACAGCACTGAGAGCATGGTTCAGCAGGCCCGCAAACAACTGAAAAGAATGCCTCTCCTTTGGTGCAGCTCAGGAGTACACGTTCAGCAAAGGTCTCCATAACAAGCTGGCAAACCACATTTCGTCCTCCTCCTCCTCAACAACACACTACATGTCCTCCTCCTCCTCAACAACAACAACGAACTTGTAAAATACACATTTTCTTTAAAGAAAACAAAACACACAGATGACAGTCTGATTTCCCATCAGCTACACAGCCAACAGTATCTGAGGTTGAAAGACCTCCCTGGTGCAGAGGAGCCCAGAAGCCAAGCATCGAGAGAGAAGAAACGAGTGCTTCAGAGAATGCAAAGCGGGGCCAAGCGGGCTCGTCCGGGAGTTGAACCCGGGACCTCTCGCACCCTAAGTAAGAATCATACCCCTAGACCAACGAGCCAAGTTAACGGAGTGTGTCGCAGTTTCTGCTGGGCAAGCGCGTAACTGCTTTGGGGCAGACCGGGAGACCTACGCTCACTGACTGATAGCATGGACTGTAGCGCTGACGTGTCTTTCCAGAACGGTAACCGTATCCCCAGTGAGACAGCACTGAGAGCATGGTTCAGCAGGCCCGCAAACAACTGAAAAGAATGCCTCTCCTTTGGTGCAGCTCAGGAGTACACGTTCAGCAAAGGTCTCCATAACAAGCCGGCAAACCACATTTCGTCCTCCTCCTCCTCAACAACAACAACGAACTTGTAAAATACACATTTTCTTTAAAGAAAACAAAACACACAGATGACAGTCTGATTTCCCATCAGCTACACAGCCAACAGTATCTGAGGTTGAAAGACCTCCCTGGTGCAGAGGAGCCCAGAAGCCAAGCATCGAGAGAGAACAAACGAATGCATCAGAGAATGCAAAGCGGGACCAAGCAGGCTCGTCTAGGAGTTGAACCCAGGGCCTCTCACACCCTCAGCAAGAATCATACCCCTAGACCAACGAGCCAAGTTAACGGAGGGTGTCGCAGTTTCTGCTGGGCAAGCGCGTAACTGCTTTGGGGCAGACCGGGAGACCTACACTCACTGACTGATAGCATGGACTGTAGCGCTGAAGTGTCTTTCCAGAACGGTAACCGTATCCCCAGTGAGACAGCACTGAGAGCATGGTTCAGCAGGCCCGCAAACAACTGAAAAGAATGCCTCTCCTTTGGTGCAGCTCAGGAGTACACGTTCAGCAAAGGTCTCCATAACAAGCCGGCAAACCACATTTCGTCCTCCTCCTCCTCAACAACACACTACATGTCCTCCTCCTCCTCAACAACAACAACGAACTTGTAAAATACACATTTTCTTTAAAGAAAACAAAACACACAAATGACAGTCTGATTTCCCATCAGCTACACAGCCAACAGTATCTGAGGTTGAAAGACCTCCCTGGTGCAGAGGAGCCCAGAAGCCAAGCATCGAGAGAGAACAAACGAATGCTTCAGAGAATGCAAAGCGGGGCCAAGCGGGCTCGTCCGGGAGCTGAAGCCGGGACCTCTCGCACCCTAAGCGAGAATCATACCCCTAGACCAACGAGCCAAGTTAACGGAGCGTGTCGCAGTTTCTGCTGGGCAAGCGCGTAACTGCTTTGGGGCAGACCGGGAGACCTACGCTCACTGACTGATAGCATGGACTGTAGCACTGACGTGTCTTTCCAGAATGGTAACGCCATCCCCAGTGAGACAGCACTGAGAGCATGGTTCAGCAGGCCCGCAAACAACTGAAAAGAATGCCTCTCCTTTGGTGCAGCTCAGGAGTACACGTTCAGCAAAGGTCTCCATAACAAGCCGGCAAACCACATTTCGTCCTCCTCCTCCTCAACAACACACTACATGTCCTCCTCCTCCTCCTCAACAACAACAACAACAACGAACTTGTAAAAAACACATTTTCTTTAAAGAAAACAAAACACACAGATGACAGTCTGATTTCCCATCAGCTTTACAGGCAACAGTATCTGAGGTCGATAGCCCTCCCTTGTGCAGAGGAGCCAAGAAGCCAGCCTTCAAGAGCAAACGAACAAACACTTCGGTGACTGCAAAGTGGGGCCAAGTGGGCTCGTCCTGGAGTTGAACCCAGGGCCTCTCACACCCTCAGCAAGAATCATACCCCTAGACCAACGAGCCAAGTTAACGGAGGGTGTCGCAGTTTCTGCTGGGCAAGCGCGTAACTGCTTTGGGGCAGACCGGGAGACCTACGCTCACTGACTGATAGCATGGACTGTAGCGCTGACGTGTCTTTCCAGAATGGTAACGCCATCCCCAGTGAGACAGCACTGAGAGCATGGTTCAGCAGGCCCGCAAACAACTGAAAAGAATGCCTCTCCTTTGGTGCAGCTCAGGAGTACACGTTCAGCAAAGGTCTCCATAACAAGCCGGCAAACCACATTTCGTCCTCCTCCTCCTCAACAACACACTACATGTCCTCCACCTCCTCCTCAACAACAACAACAACAACAACAACGAACTTGTAAAAAACACATTTTCTTTAAAGAAAACAAAACACACAGATGACAGTCTGATTTCCCATCAGCTATACGGGCAAAAGTATCTGAGGTCGATAGCCCTCCCTTGTGCAGAGGAGCCCAGAAGCCAGCCTTCAAGAGCAAACGAACAAACACTTCGGTGACTGCAAAGTGGGGCCAAGTGGGCTCGTCCTGGAGTTGAACCCAGGGCCTCTCACACCCTCAGCAAGAATCATACCCCTAGACCAACGAGCCAAGTTAACGGAGGGTGTCGCAGTTTCTGCTGGGCAAGCGCGTAACTGCTTTGGGGCAGACCGGGAGACCTACGCTCACTGACTGATAGCATGGACTGTAGCGCTGAAGTGTCTTTCCAGAACGGTAACCGTATCCCCAGTGAGACAGCACTGAGAGCATGGTTCAGCAGGCCCGCAAACAACTGAAAAGAATGCCTCTCCTTTGGTGCAGCTCAGGAGTACACGTTCAGCAAAGGTCTCCATAACAAGCCGGAAAACCACATTTCGTCCTCCTCCTCCTCAACAACACACTACATGTCCTCCTCCTCCTCAACAACAACAACGAACTTGTAAAATACACATTTTCTTTAAAGAAAACAAAACACACAGATGACAGTCTGATTTCCCATCAGCTACACAGCCAACAGTATCTGAGGTTGAAAGACCTCCCTGGTGCAGAGGAGCCCAGAAGCCAAGCATCGAGAGAGAACAAACAAATGCTTCAGAGAATGCAAAGCAGGGCCAAGCAGGCTCGTCCGGGAGTTGAACCCGGGACCTCTCACACCCTCAGCAAGAATCATACCCCTAGACCAACGAGCCAAGTTAACGGAGGGTGTCGCAGTTTCTGCTGGGCAAGCGCGTAACTGCTTTGGGGCAGACCGGGAGACCTACGCTCACTGACTGATAGCATGGACTGTAGCGCTGACGTGTCTTTCCAGAATGGTAACGCCATCCCCAGTGAGACAGCACTGAGAGCATGGTTCAGCAGGCCCGCAAACAACTGAAAAGAATGCCTCTCCTTTGGTGCAGCTCAGGAGTACACGTTCAGCAAAGGTCTCCATAACAAGCCGGCAAACCACATTTCGTCCTCCTCCTCCTCAACAACACACTACATGTCCTCCTCCTCCTCAACAACAACAACGAACTTGTAAAATACACATTTTCTTTAAAGAAAACAAAACACACAAATGACAGTCTGATTTCCCATCAGCTACACAGCCAACAGTATCTGAGGTTGAAAGACCTCCCTGGTGCAGAGGAGCCCAGAAGCCAAGCATCGAGAGAGAACAAACGAATGCTTCAGAGAACGCAAAGCGGGGCCAAGCGGGCTCGTCCGGGAGCTGAAGCCGGGACCTCTCGCACCCTAAGCGAGAATCTTACCCCTAGACCAACGAGCCAAGTTAACGGAGCGTGTCGCAGTTTCTGCTGGGCAAGCGCGTAACTGCTTTGGGGCAGACCGGGAGACCTACGCTCACTGACTGATAGCATGGACTGTAGCACTGACGTGTCTTTCCAGAATGGTAACGCCATCCCCAGTGAGACAGCACTGAGAGCATGGTTCAGCAGGCCCGCAAACAACTGAAAAGAATGCCTCTCCTTTGGTGCAGCTCAGGAGTACACGTTCAGCAAAGGTCTCCATAACAAGCCGGCAAACCACATTTCGTCCTCCTCCTCCTCAACAACACACTACATGTCCTCCTCCTCCTCAACAACAACAACGAACTTGTAAAATACACATTTTCTTTAAAGAAAACAAAACACACAGATGACAGTCTGATTTCCCATCAGCTACACAGCCAACAGTATCTGAGGTTGAAAGACCTCCCTGGTGCAGAGGAGCCCAGAAGCCAAGCATTGAGAGAGAACAAACGAATGCATCAGAGAATGCAAAGCGGGGCCAAGCGGGCTCGTCTAGGAGTTGAACTCAGGGCCTCTCACACCCTCAGCAAGAATCATACCCCCAGACCAACGAGCCAAGTTAACGGAGGGTGTCGCAGTTTCTGCTGGGCAAGCGCGTAACTGCTTTGGGGCAGACCGGGAGACCTACGCTCACTGACTGATAGCATGGACTGTAGCGCTGAAGTGTCTTTCCAGAACGGTAACCGTATCCCCAGTGAGACAGCACTGAGAGCATGGTTCAGCAGGCCCGCAAACAACTGAAAAGAATGCCTCTCCTTTGGTGCAGCTCAGGAGTACACGTTCAGCAAAGGTCTCCATAACAAGCCGGCAAACCACATTTCGTCCTCCTCCTCCTCAACAACACACTACATGTCCTCCTCCTCCTCCTCAACAACAACAACAACAACGAACTTGTAAAAAACACATTTTCTTTAAAGAAAACAAAACACACAGATGACAGTCTGATTTCCCATCAGCTTTACAGGCAACAGTATCTGAGGTCGATAGCCCTCCCTTGTGCAGAGGAGCCAAGAAGCCAGCCTTCAAGAGCAAACGAACAAACACTTCGGTGACTGCAAAGTGGGGCCAAGTGGGCTCGTCCTGGAGTTGAACCCAGGGCCTCTCACACCCTCAGCAAGAATCATACACCTAGACCAACGAGCCAAGTTAACGGAGGGTGTCGCAGTTTCTGCTGGGCAAGCGCGTAACTGCTTTGGGGCAGACCGGGAGACCTACGCTCACTGACTGATAGCATGGACTGTAGCGCTGACGTGTCTTTCCAGAATGGTAACGCCATCCCCAGTGAGACAGCACTGAGAGCATGGTTCAGCAGGCCCGCAAACAACTGAAAAGAATGCCTCTCCTTTGGTGCAGCTCAGGAGTACACGTTCAGCAAAGGTCTCCATAACAAGCCGGCAAACCACATTTCGTCCTCCTCCTCCTCAACAACACACTACATGTCCTCCACCTCCTCCTCAACAACAACAACAACAACAACAACGAACTTGTAAAATACACATTTTCTTTAAAGAAAACAAAACACACAGATGACAGTCTGATTTCCCATCAGCTACACAGCCAACAGTATCTGAGGTTGAAAGACCTCCCTGGTGCAGAGGAGCCCAGAAGCCAAGCATCGAGAGAGAACAAACGAATGCTTCAGAGAATGCAAAGCAGGGCCAAGCAGGCTCGTCCGGGAGTTGAACCCGGGACCTCTCACACCCTCAGCAAGAATCATACCCCTAGACCAACGAGCCAAGTTAACGGAGGGTGTCGCAGTTTCTGCTGGGCAAGCGCGTAACTGCTTTGGGGCAGACCGGGAGACCTACGCTCACTGACTGATAGCATGGACTGTAGCGCTGACGTGTCTTTCCAGAATGGTAACGCCATCCCCAGTGAGACAGCACTGAGAGCATGGTTCAGCAGGCCCGCAAACAACTGAAAAGAATGCCTCTCCTTTGGTGCAGCTCAGGAGTACACGTTCAGCAAAGGTCTCCATAACAAGCCGGCAAACCACATTTCGTCCTCCTCCTCCTCAACAACACACTACATGTCCTCCTCCTCCTCAACAACAACAACGAACTTGTAAAATACACATTTTCTTTAAAGAAAACAAAACACACAGATGACAGTCTGATTTCCCATCAGCTACACAGCCAACAGTATCTGAGGTTGAAAGACCTCCCTGGTGCAGAGGAGCCCAGAAGCCAAGCATCGAGAGAGAACAAACGAATGCATCAGAGAATGCAAAGCGGGGCCAAGCGGGCTCGTCTAGGAGTTGAACTCAGGGCCTCTCACACCCTCAGCAAGAATCATACCCCTAGACCAACGAGCCAAGTTAACGGAGGGTGTCGCAGTTTCTGCTGGGCAAGCGCGTAACTGCTTTGGGGCAGACCGGGAGACCTACGCTCACTGACTGATAGCATGGACTGTAGCGCTGAAGTGTCTTTCCAGAACGGTAACCGTATCCCCAGTGAGACAGCACTGAGAGCATGGTTCAGCAGGCCCGCAAACAACTGAAAAGAATGCCTCTCCTTTGGTGCAGCTCAGGAGTACACGTTCAGCAAAGGTCTCCATAACAAGCCGGCAAACCACATTTCGTCCTCCTCCTCCTCAACAACACACTACATGTCCTCCTCCTCCTCCTCAACAACAACAACAACAACGAACTTGTAAAAAACACATTTTCTTTAAAGAAAACAAAACACACAGATGACAGTCTGATTTCCCATCAGCTTTACAGGCAACAGTATCTGAGGTCGATAGCCCTCCCTTGTGCAGAGGAGCCAAGAAGCCAGCCTTCAAGAGCAAACGAACAAACACTTCGGTGACTGCAAAGTGGGGCCAAGTGGGCTCGTCCTGGAGTTGAACCCAGGGCCTCTCACACCCTCAGCAAGAATCATACCCCTAGACCAACGAGCCAAGTTAACGGAGGGTGTCGCAGTTTCTGCTGGGCAAGCGCGTAACTGCTTTGGGGCAGACCGGGAGACCTACGCTCACTGACTGATAGCATGGACTGTAGCGCTGACGTGTCTTTCCAGAATGGTAACGCCATCCCCAGTGAGACAGCACTGAGAGCATGGTTCAGCAGGCCCGCAAACAACTGAAAAGAATGCCTCTCCTTTGGTGCAGCTCAGGAGTACACGTTCAGCAAAGGTCTCCATAACAAGCCGGCAAACCACATTTCGTCCTCCTCCTCCTCAACAACACACTACATGTCCTCCACCTCCTCCTCAACAACAACAACAACAACAACAACGAACTTGTAAAATACACATTTTCTTTAAAGAAAACAAAACACACAGATGACAGTCTGATTTCCCATCAGCTACACAGCCAACAGTATCTGAGGTTGAAAGACCTCCCTGGTGCAGAGGAGCCCAGAAGCCAAGCATCGAGAGAGAACAAACGAATGCTTCAGAGAATGCAAAGCAGGGCCAAGCAGGCTCGTCCGGGAGTTGAACCCGGGACCTCTCACACCCTCAGCAAGAATCATACCCCTAGACCAACGAGCCAAGTTAACGGAGGGTGTCGCAGTTTCTGCTGGGCAAGCGCGTAACTGCTTTGGGGCAGACCGGGAGACCTACGCTCACTGACTGATAGCATGGACTGTAGCGCTGACGTGTCTTTCCAGAATGGTAACGCCATCCCCAGTGAGACAGCACTGAGAGCATGGTTCAGCAGGCCCGCAAACAACTGAAAAGAATGCCTCTCCTTTGGTGCAGCTCAGGAGTACACGTTCAGCAAAGGTCTCCATAACAAGCCGGCAAACCACATTTCGTCCTCCTCCTCCTCAACAACACACTACATGTCCTCCTCCTCCTCAACAACAACAACGAACTTGTAAAATACACATTTTCTTTAAAGAAAACAAAACACACAGATGACAGTCTGATTTCCCATCAGCTACACAGCCAACAGTATCTGAGGTTGAAAGACCTCCCTGGTGCAGAGGAGCCCAGAAGCCAAGCATCGAGAGAGAACAAACGAATGCATCAGAGAATGCAAAGCGGGGCCAAGCGGGCTCGTCTAGGAGTTGAACTCAGGGCCTCTCACACCCTCAGCAAGAATCATACCCCTAGACCAACGAGCCAAGTTAACGGAGGGTGTCGCAGTTTCTGCTGGGCAAGCGCGTAACTGCTTTGGGGCAGACCGGGAGACCTACGCTCACTGACTGATAGCATGGACTGTAGCGCTGAAGTGTCTTTCCAGAACGGTAACTGTATCCCCAGTGAGACAGCACTGAGAGCATGGTTCAGCAGGCCCGCAAACAACTGAAAAGAATGCCTCTCCTTTGGTGCAGCTCAGGAGTACACGTTCAGCAAAGGTCTCCATAACAAGCCGGCAAACCACATTTCGTCCTCCTCCTCCTCAACAACACACTACATGTCCTCCTCCTCCTCCTCAACAACAACAACAACAACGAACTTGTAAAAAACACATTTTCTTTAAAGAAAACAAAACACACAGATGACAGTCTGATTTCCCATCAGCTTTACAGGCAACAGTATCTGAGGTCGATAGCCCTCCCTTGTGCAGAGGAGCCAAGAAGCCAGCCTTCAAGAGCAAACGAACAAACACTTCGGTGACTGCAAAGTGGGGCCAAGTGGGCTCGTCCTGGAGTTGAACCCAGGGCCTCTCACACCCTCAGCAAGAATCATACCCCTAGACCAACGAGCCAAGTTAACGGAGGGTGTCGCAGTTTCTGCTGGGCAAGCGCGTAACTGCTTTGGGGCAGACCGGGAGACCTACGCTCACTGACTGATAGCATGGACTGTAGCGCTGACGTGTCTTTCCAGAATGGTAACGCCATCCCCAGTGAGACAGCACTGAGAGCATGGTTCAGCAGGCCCGCAAACAACTGAAAAGAATGCCTCTCCTTTGGTGCAGCTCAGGAGTACACGTTCAGCAAAGGTCTCCATAACAAGCCGGCAAACCACATTTCGTCCTCCTCCTCCTCAACAACACACTACATGTCCTCCACCTCCTCCTCAACAACAACAACAACAACAACAACGAACTTGTAAAAAACACATTTTCTTTAAAGAAAACAAAACACACAGATGACAGTCTGATTTCCCATCAGCTATACGGGCAAAAGTATCTGAGGTCGATAGCCCTCCCTTGTGCAGAGGAGCCCAGAAGCCAGCCTTCAAGAGCAAACGAACAAACACTTCGGTGACTGCAAAGTGGGGCCAAGTGGGCTCGTCCTGGAGTTGAACCCAGGGCCTCTCACACCCTCAGCAAGAATCATACCCCTAGACCAACGAGCCAAGTTAACGGAGGGTGTCGCAGTTTCTGCTGGGCAAGCGCGTAACTGCTTTGGGGCAGACCGGGAGACCTACGCTCACTGACTGATAGCATGGACTGTAGCGCTGAAGTGTCTTTCCAGAACGGTAACCGTATCCCCAGTGAGACAGCACTGAGAGCATGGTTCAGCAGGCCCGCAAACAACTGAAAAGAATGCCTCTCCTTTGGTGCAGCTCAGGAGTACACGTTCAGCAAAGGTCTCCATAACAAGCCGGCAAACCACATTTCGTCCTCCTTCTCCTCAACAACACACTACATGTCCTCCTCCTCCTCAACAACAACAACGAACTTGTAAAATACACATTTTCTTTAAAGAAAACAAAACACACAGATGACAGTCTGATTTCCCATCAGCTACACAGCCAACAGTATCTGAGGTTGAAAGACCTCCCTGGTGCAGAGGAGCCCAGAAGCCAAGCATCGAGAGAGAACAAACGAATGCTTCAGAGAATGCAAAGCAGGGCCAAGCAGGCTCGTCCGGGAGTTGAACCCGGGACCTCTCACACCCTCAGCAAGAATCATACCCCTAGACCAACGAGCCAAGTTAACGGAGGGTGTCGCAGTTTCTGCTGGGCAAGCGCGTAACTGCTTTGGGGCAGACCGGGAGACCTACGCTCACTGACTGATAGCATGGACTGTAGCGCTGACGTGTCTTTCCAGAATGGTAACGCCATCCCCAGTGAGACAGCACTGAGAGCATGGTTCAGCAGGCCCGCAAACAACTGAAAAGAATGCCTCTCCTTTGGTGCAGCTCAGGAGTACACGTTCAGCAAAGGTCTCCATAACAAGCCGGCAAACCACATTTCGTCCTCCTCCTCCTCAACAACACACTACATGTCCTCCTCCTCCTCCTCAACAACAACAACAACAACGAACTTGTAAAATACACATTTTCTTTAAAGAAAACAAAACACACAGATGACAGTCTGATTTCCCATCAGCTACACAGCCAACAGTATCTGAGGTTGAAAGACCTCCCTGGTGCAGAGGAGCCCAGAAGCCAAGCATCGAGAGAGAACAAACGAATGCTTCAGAGAATGCAAAGCAGGGCCAAGCAGGCTCGTCCGGGAGTTGAACCCGGGACCTCTCACACCCTCTGCAAGAATCATACCCCTAGACCAACGAGCCAAGTTAACGGAGGGTGTCGCAGTTTCTGCTGGGCAAGCGCGTAACTGCTTTGGGGCAGACCGGGAGACCTACGCTCACTGACTGATAGCATGGACTGTAGCGCTGACGTGTCTTTCCAGAATGGTAACGCCATCCCCAGTGAGACAGCACTGAGAGCATGGTTCAGCAGGCCCGCAAACAACTGAAAAGAATGCCTCTCCTTTGGTGCAGCTCAGGAGTACACGTTCAGCAAAGGTCTCCATAACAAGCCGGCAAACCACATTTCGTCCTCCTCCTCCTCAACAACACACTACATGTCCTCCTCCTCCTCAACAACAACAACGAACTTGTAAAATACACATTTTCTTTAAAGAAAACAAAACACACAGATGACAGTCTGATTTCCCATCAGCTACACAGCCAACAGTATCTGAGGTTGAAAGACCTCCCTGGTGCAGAGGAGCCCAGAAGCCAAGCATCGAGAGAGAACAAACGAATGCTTCAGAGAATGCAAAGCGGGGCCAAGCGGGCTCGTCCGGGAGTTGAACCCGGGACCTCTCGCACCCTAAGCGAGAATCATACCCCTAGACCAACGAGCCAAGTTAACGGAGGGTGTCGCAGTTTCTGCTGGGCAAGCGCGTAACTGCTTTGGGGCAGACCGGGAGACCTACGCTCACTGACTGATAGCATGGACTGTAGCGCTGAAGTGTCTTTCCAGAACGGTAACGCCATCCCCAGTGAGACAGCACTGAGAGCATGGTTCAGCAGGCTTGCAAACAACTGAAAAGAATGCCTCTCCTTTGGTGCAGCTCAGGAGTACACGTTCAGCAAAGGTCTCCATAACAAGCCGGCAAACCACATTTCGTCCTCCTCCTCCTCAACAACACACTACATGTCCTCCTCCTCCTCCTCAACAACAACAACAACAACGAACTTGTAAAAAACACATTTTCTTTAAAGAAAACAAAACACACAGATGACAGTCTGATTTCCCATCAGCTTTACAGGCAACAGTATCTGAGGTCGATAGCCCTCCCTTGTGCAGAGGAGCCCAGAAGCCAGCCTTCAAGAGCAAACGAACAAACACTTCGGTGACTGCAAAGTGGGGCCAAGTGGGCTCGTCCTGGAGTTGAACCCAGGGCCTCTCACACCCTCAGCAAGAATCATACCCCTAGACCAACGAGCCAAGTTAACGGAGGGTGTCGCAGTTTCTGCTGGGCAAGCGCGTAACTGCTTTGGGGCAGACCGGGAGACCTACGCTCACTGACTGATAGCATGGACTGTAGCGCTGACGTGTCTTTCCAGAATGGTAACGCCATCCCCAGTGAGACAGCACTGAGAGCATGGTTCAGCAGGCCCGCAAACAACTGAAAAGAATGCCTCTCCTTTGGTGCAGCTCAGGAGTACACGTTCAGCAAAGGTCTCCATAACAAGCCGGCAAACCACATTTCGTCCTCCTCCTCCTCAACAACACACTACATGTCCTCCACCTCCTCCTCAACAACAACAACAACAACAACAACGAACTTGTAAAAAACACATTTTCTTTAAAGAAAACAAAACACACAGATGACAGTCTGATTTCCCATCAGCTATACGGGCAAAAGTATCTGAGGTCGATAGCCCTCCCTTGTGCAGAGGAGCCCAGAAGCCAGCCTTCAAGAGCAAATGAACAAAGACTTCGGTGACTGCAAAGTGGGGCCAAGTGGGCTCGTCCTGGAGTTGAACCCAGGGCCTCTCACACCCTCAGCAAGAATCATACCCCTAGACCAACGAGCCAAGTTAACGGAGGGTGGCGCAGTTTCTGCTGGGCAAGCGCGTAACTGCTTTGGGGCAGACCGGGAGACCTACGCTCACTGACTGATAGCATGGACTGTAGCGCTGAAGTGTCTTTCCAGAACGGTAACCGTATCCCCAGTGAGACAGCACTGAGAGCATGGTTCAGCAGGCCCGCAAACAACTGAAAAGAATGCCTCTCCTTTGGTGCAGCTCAGGAGTACACGTTCAGCAAAGGTCTCCATAACAAGCCGGCAAACCACATTTCGTCCTCCTCCTCCTCAACAACACACTACATGTCCTCCTCCTCCTCAACAACAACAACGAACTTGTAAAATACACATTTTCTTTAAAGAAAACAAAACACACAGATTGACAGTCTGATTTCCCATCAGCTACACAGCCAACAGTATCTGAGGTTGAAAGACCTCCCTGGTGCAGAGGAGCCCAGAAGCCAAGCATCGAGAGAGAACAAACGAATGCTTCAGAGAATGCAAAGCAGGGCCAAGCGGGCTCGTCCGGGAGTTGAACCCGGGACCTCTCACACCCTCAGCAAAAATCATACCCCTAGACCAACGAGCCAAGTTAACGGAGGGTGTCGCAGTTTCTGCTGGGCAAGCGCATAACTGCTTTGGGGCAGACCGGGAGACCTACGCTCACTGACTGATAGCATGGACTGTAGCGCTGACGTGTCTTTCCAGAATGGTAACGCCATCCCCAGTGAGACAGCACTGAGAGCATGGTTCAGCAGGCCCGCAAACAACTGAAAAGAATGCCTCTCCTTTGGTGCAGCTCAGGAGTACACGTTCAGCAAAGGTCTCCATAACAAGCCGGCAAACCACATTTCGTCCTCCTCCTCCTCAACAACACACTACATGTCCTCCACCTCCTCCTCAACAACAACAACAACAACAACAACGAACTTGTAAAAAACACATTTTCTTTAAAGAAAACAAAACACACAGATGACAGTCTGATTTCCCATCAGCTATACGGGCAAAAGTATCTGAGGTCGATAGCCCTCCCTTGTGCAGAGGAGCCCAGAAGCCAGCCTTCAAGAGCAAACGAACAAACACTTCGGTGACTGCAAAGTGGGGCCAAGTGGGCTCGTCCTGGAGTTGAACCCAGGGCCTCTCACACCCTCAGCAAGAATCATACCCCTAGACCAACGAGCCAAGTTAACGGAGGGTGTCGCAGTTTCTGCTGGGCAAGCGCGTAACTGCTTTGGGGCAGACCGGGAGACCTACGCTCACTGACTGATAGCATGGACTGTAGCGCTGACGTGTCTTTCCAGAATGGTAACGCCATCCCCAGTGAGACAGCACTGAGAGCATGGTTCAGCAGGCCCGCAAACAACTGAAAAGAATGCCTCTCCTTTGGTGCAGCTCAGGAGTACACGTTCAGCAAAGGTCTCCATAACAAGCCGGCAAACCACATTTCGTCCTCCTCCTCCTCAACAACACACTACATGTCCTCCACCTCCTCCTCAACAACAACAACAACAACAACAACGAACTTGTAAAAAACACATTTTCTTTAAAGAAAACAAAACACACAGATGACAGTCTGATTTCCCATCAGCTATACGGGCAAAAGTATCTGAGGTCGATAGCCCTCCCTTGTGCAGAGGAGCCCAGAAGCCAGCCTTCAAGAGCAAATGAACAAAGACTTCGGTGACTGCAAAGTGGGGCCAAGTGGGCTCGTCCTGGAGTTGAACCCAGGGCCTCTCACACCCTCAGCAAGAATCATACCCCTAGACCAACGAGCCAAGTTAACGGAGGGTGGCGCAGTTTCTGCTGGGCAAGCGCGTAACTGCTTTGGGGCAGACCGGGAGACCTACGCTCACTGACTGATAGCATGGACTGTAGCGCTGAAGTGTCTTTCCAGAACGGTAACCGTATCCCCAGTGAGACAGCACTGAGAGCATGGTTCAGCAGGCCCGCAAACAACTGAAAAGAATGCCTCTCCTTTGGTGCAGCTCAGGAGTACACGTTCAGCAAAGGTCTCCATAACAAGCCGGCAAACCACATTTCGTCCTCCTCCTCCTCAACAACACACTACATGTCCTCCTCCTCCTCAACAACAACAACGAACTTGTAAAATACACATTTTCTTTAAAGAAAACAAAACACACAGATTGACAGTCTGATTTCCCATCAGCTACACAGCCAACAGTATCTGAGGTTGAAAGACCTCCCTGGTGCAGAGGAGCCCAGAAGCCAAGCATCGAGAGAGAACAAACGAATGCTTCAGAGAATGCAAAGCAGGGCCAAGCGGGCTCGTCCGGGAGTTGAACCCGGGACCTCTCACACCCTCAGCAAAAATCATACCCCTAGACCAACGAGCCAAGTTAACGGAGGGTGTCGCAGTTTCTGCTGGGCAAGCGCATAACTGCTTTGGGGCAGACCGGGAGACCTACGCTCACTGACTGATAGCATGGACTGTAGCGCTGACGTGTCTTTCCAGAATGGTAACGCCATCCCCAGTGAGACAGCACTGAGAGCATGGTTCAGCAGGCCCGCAAACAACTGAAAAGAATGCCTCTCCTTTGGTGCAGCTCAGGAGTACACGTTCAGCAAAGGTCTCCATAACAAGCCGGCAAACCACATTTCGTCCTCCTCCTCCTCAACAACACACTACATGTCCTCCACCTCCTCCTCAACAACAACAACAACAACAACAACGAACTTGTAAAAAACACATTTTCTTTAAAGAAAACAAAACACACAGATGACAGTCTGATTTCCCATCAGCTATACGGGCAAAAGTATCTGAGGTCGATAGCCCTCCCTTGTGCAGAGGAGCCCAGAAGCCAGCCTTCAAGAGCAAACGAACAAACACTTCGGTGACTGCAAAGTGGGGCCAAGTGGGCTCGTCCTGGAGTTGAACCCAGGGCCTCTCACACCCTCAGCAAGAATCATACCCCTAGACCAACGAGCCAAGTTAACGGAGGGTGTCGCAGTTTCTGCTGGGCAAGCGCGTAACTGCTTTGGGGCAGACCGGGAGACCTACGCTCACTGACTGATAGCATGGACTGTAGCGCTGAAGTGTCTTTCCAGAACGGTAACCGTATCCCCAGTGAGACAGCACTGAGAGCATGGTTCAGCAGGCCCGCAAACAACTGAAAAGAATGCCTCTCCTTTGGTGCAGCTCAGGAGTACACATTCAGCAAAGGTCTCCATAACAAGCCGGCAAACCACATTTCGTCCTCCTCCTCCTCAACAACACACTACATGTCCTCCTCCTCCTCAACAACAACAACGAACTTGTAAAATACACATTTTCTTTAAAGAAAACAAAACACACAGATGACAGTCTGATTTCCCATCAGCTACACAGCCAACAGTATCTGAGGTTGAAAGACCTCCCTGGTGCAGAGGAGCCCAGAAGCCAAGCATCGAGAGAGAACAAACGAATGCTTCAGAGAATGCAAAGCAGGGCCAAGTGGGCTCGTCCTGGAGTTGAACCCAGGGCCTCTCACACCCTCAGCAAGAATCATACCCCTAGACCAACGAGCCAAGTTAACGGAGGGTGTCGCAGTTTCTGCTGGGCAAGCGCGTAACTGCTTTGGGGCAGACCGGGAGACCTACGCTCACTGACTGATAGCATGGACTGTAGCGCTGAAGTGTCTTTCCAGAACGGTAACCGTATCCCCAGTGAGACAGCACTGAGAGCATGGTTCAGCAGGCCCGCAAACAACTGAAAAGAATGCCTCTCCTTTGGTGCAGCTCAGGAGTACACGTTCAGCAAAGGTCTCCATAACAAGCCGGCAAACCACATTTCGTCCTCCTCCTCCTCAACAACACACTACATGTCCTCCTCCTCCTCAACAACAACAACGAACTTGTAAAATACACATTTTCTTTAAAGAAAACAAAACACACAGATGACAGTCTGATTTCCCATCAGCTACACAGCCAACAGTATCTGAGGTTGAAAGACCTCCCTGGTGCAGAGGAGCCCAGAAGCCAAGCATCGAGAGAGAACAAACGAATGCTTCAGAGAATGCAAAGCAGGGCCAAGCAGGCTCGTCCAGGAGTTGAACCCGGGACCTCTCACACCCTCAGCAAGAATCATTCCCCTAGACCAACGAGCCAAGTTAACGGAGGGTGTCGCAGTTTCTGCTGGGCAAGCGCGTAACTGCTTTGGGGCAGACCGGGAGACCTACGCTCACTGACTGATAGCATGGACTGTAGCGCTGACGTGTCTTTCCAGAATGGTAACGCCATCCCCAGTGAGACAGCACTGAGAGCATGGTTCAGCAGGCCCGCAAACAACTGAAAAGAATGCCTCTCCTTTGGTGCAGCTCAGGAGTACACGTTCAGCAAAGGTCTCCATAACAAGCCGGCAAACCACATTTCGTCCTCCTCCTCCTCAACAACACACTACATGTCCTCCTCCTCCTCAACAACAACAACGAACTTGTAAAATACACATTTTCTTTAAAGAAAACAAAACACACAGATGACAGTCTGATTTCCCATCAGCTACACAGCCAACAGTATCTGAGGTTGAAAGACCTCCCTGGTGCAGAGGAGCCCAGAAGCCAAGCATCGAGAGAGAACAAACGAATGCTTCAGAGAATGCAAAGCGGGGCCAAGCGGGCTCGTCCGGGAGTTGAACCCGGGAGCTCTCACACCCTCAGCAAAAATCATACCCCTAGACCAACGAGCCAAGTTAACGGAGGGTGTCGCAGTTTCTGCTGGGCAAGCGCGTAACTGCTTTGGGGCAGACCGGGAGACCTACGCTCACTGACTGATAGCATGGACTGTAGCGCTGACGTGTCTTTCCAGAATGGTAACGCCATCCCCAGTGAGACAGCACTGAGAGCATGGTTCAGCAGGCCCGCAAACAACTGAAAAGAATGCCTCTCCTTTGGTGCAGCTCAGGAGTACACGTTCAGCAAAGGTCTCCATAACAAGCCGGCAAACCACATTTCGTCCTCCTCCTCCTCAACAACACACTACATGTCCTCCTCCTCCTCAACAACAACAACGAACTTGTAAAATACACATTTTCTTTAAAGAAAACAAAACACACAGATGACAGTCTGATTTCCCATCAGCTACACAGCCAACAGTATCTGAGGTTGAAAGACCTCCCTGGTGCAGAGGAGCCCAGAAGCCAAGCATTGAGAGAGAACAAACGAATGCTTCAGAGAATGCAAAGATGGGCCAAGCGGGCTCGTCCGGGAGTTGAACCCGGGACCTCTCGCACCCTAAGCGAGAATCATACCCCTAGACCAACGAGCCAAGTTAACGGAGGGTGTCGCAGTTTCTGCTGGGCAAGCGCGTAACTGCTTTGGGGCAGACCGGGAGACCTACGCTCACTGACTGATAGCATGGACTGTAGCGCTGAAGTGTCTTTCCAGAACGGTAACCGTATCCCCAGTGAGACAGCACTGAGAGCATGGTTCAGCAGGCCCGCAAACAACTGAAAAGAATTCCTCTCCTTTGGTGCAGCTCAGGAGTACACGTTCAGCAAAGGTCTCCATAACAAGCCGGCAAACCACATTTCGTCCTCCTCCTCCTCAACAACACACTACATGTCCTCCACCTCCTCCTCAACAACAACAACAACAACAACAACGAACTTGTAAAAAACACATTTTCTTTAAAGAAAACAAAACACACAGATGACAGTCTGATTTCCCATCAGCTATACGGGCAAAAGTATCTGAGGTCGATAGCCCTCCCTTGTGCAGAGGAGCCCAGAAGCCAGCCTTCAAGAGCAAACGAACAAACACTTCAGTGACTGCAAAGTGGGGCCAAGTGGGCTCGTCCTGGAGTTGAACCCAGGGCCTCTCACACCCTCAGCAAGAATCATACCCCTAGACCAACGAGCCAAGTTAACGGAGGGTGTCGCAGTTTCTGCTGGGCAAGCGCGTAACTGCTTTGGGGCAGACCGGGAGACCTACGCTCACTGACTGATAGCATGGACTGTAGCGCTGAAGTGTCTTTCCAGAACGGTAACCGTATCCCCAGTGAGACAGCACTGAGAGCATGGTTCAGCAGGCCCGCAAACAACTGAAAAGAATGCCTCTCCTTTGGTGCAGCTCAGGAGTACACGTTCAGCAAAGGTCTCCATAACAAGCCGGCAAACCACATTTCGTCCTCCTCCTCCTCAACAACACACTACATGTCCTCCTCCTCCTCAACAACAACAACGAACTTGTAAAATACACATTTTCTTTAAAGAAAACAAAACACACAGATGACAGTCTGATTTCCCATCAGCTACACAGCCAACAGTATCTGAGGTTGAAAGACCTCCCTGGTGCAGAGGAGCCCAGAAGCCAAGCATCGAGAGAGAACAAACGAATGCTTCAGAGAATGCAAAGCAGGGCCAAGCAGGCTCGTCCAGGAGTTGAACCCGGGACCTCTCACACCCTCAGCAAGAATCATACCCCTAGACCAACGAGCCAAGTTAACGTAGGGTGTCGCAGTTTCTGCTGGGCAAGCGCGTAACTGCTTTGGGGCAGACCGGGAGACCTACGCTCACTGACTGATAGCATGGACTGTAGCGCTGACGTGTCTTTCCAGAATGGTAACGCCATCCCCAGTGAGACAGCACTGAGAGCATGGTTCAGCAGGCCCGCAAACAACTGAAAAGAATGCCTCTCCTTTGGTGCAGCTCAGGAGTACACGTTCAGCAAAGGTCTCCATAACAAGCCGGCAAACCACATTTCGTCCTCCTCCTCCTCAACAACACACTACATGTCCTCCTCCTCCTCAACAACAACAACGAACTTGTAAAATACACATTTTCTTTAAAGAAAACAAAACACACAGATGACAGTCTGATTTCCCATCAGCTACACAGCCAACAGTATCTGAGGTTGAAAGACCTCCCTGGTGCAGAGGAGCCCAGAAGCCAAGCATCGAGAGAGAACAAACGAATGCTTCAGAGAATGCAAAGCAGGGCCAAGCGGGCTCGTCCGGGAGTTGAACCCGGGACCTCTCACACCCTCAGCAAAAATCATACCCCTAGACCAACGAGCCAAGTTAACGGAGGGTGTCGCAGTTTCTGCTGGGCAAGCGCGTAACTGCTTTGGGGCAGACCGGGAGACCTACGCTCACTGACTGATAGCATGGACTGTAGCGCTGACGTGTCTTTCCAGAATGGTAACGCCATCCCCAGTGAGACAGCACTGAGAGCATGGTTCAGCAGGCCCGCAAACAACTGAAAAGAATGCCTCTCCTTTGGTGCAGCTCAGGAGTACACGTTCAGCAAAGGTCTCCATAACAAGCCGGCAAACCACATTTCGTCGTCCTCCTCCTCAACAACACACTACATGTCCTCCTCCTCCTCAACAACAACAACGAACTTGTAAAATACACATTTTCTTTAAAGAAAACAAAACACACAGATGACAGTCTGATTTCCCATCAGCTACACAGCCAACAGTATCTGAGGTTGAAAGACCTCCCTGGTGCAGAGGAGCCCAGAAGCCAAGCACCGAGAGAGAACAAACAAATGCTTCAGAGAATGCAAAGCGGGGCCAAGCGGGCTCGTCCGGGAGTTGAACGCGGGACCTCTCGCACCCTAAGCGAGAATCATACCCCTAGACCATCGAGCCAAGTTAACGGAGGGTGTCGCAGTTGCTGCTGGGCAAGCGCGTAACTGCTTTGGGGCAGACCGGGAGACCTACGCTCACTGACTGATAGCATGGACTGTAGCGCTGAAGTGTCTTTCCAGAACGGTAACCGTATCCCCAGTGAGACAGCACTGAGAGCATGGTTCAGCAGGCCCACAAACAACTGAAAAGAATGCCTCTCCTTTGGTGCAGCTCAGGAGTACACGTTCAGCAAAGGTCTCCATAACAAGCCGGCAAACCACATTTTGTCCTCCTCCTCCTCAACAACACACTACATGTCCTCCTCCTCCTCAACAACAACAACGAACTTGTAAAATACACATTTTCTTTAAAGAAAACAAAACACACAGATGACAGTCTGATTTCCCATCAGCTACACAGCCAACAGTATCTGAGGTTGAAAGACCTCCCTGGTGCAGAGGAGCCCAGAAGCCAAGCATCGAGAGAGAACAAACGAATGCTTCAGAGAATGCAAAGCGGGGCCAAGCGGGCTCGTCCGGGAGTTGAACGCGGGACCTCTCGCACCCTAAGCGAGAATCATACCCCTAGACCAACGAGCCAAGGTAACGGAGGGTGTCGCAGTTTCTGCTGGGCAAGCGCGTAACTGCTTTGGGGCAGACCGGGAGACCTACGCTCACTGACTGATAGCATGGACTGTAGCGCTGAAGTGTCTTTCCAGAACGGTAACCGTATCCCCAGTGAGACAGCACTGAGAGCATGGTTCAGCAGGCCCGCAAACAACTGAAAAGAATGCCTCTCCTTTGGTGCAGCTCAGGAGTACACGTTCAGCAAAGGTCTCCATAACAAGCCGGCAAACCACATTTCGTCCTCCTCCTCCTCAACAACACACTACATGTCCTCCTCCTCCTCAACAACAATAACGAACTTGTAAAATACACATTTTCTTTAAAGAAAACAAAACACACAGATGACAGTCTGATTTCCCATCAGCTACACAGCCAACAGTATCTGAGGTTGAAAGACCTCCCTGGTGCAGAGGAGCCCAGAAGCCAAGCATCGAGAGAGAACAAACGAATGCTTCAGAGAATGCAAAGCGGGGCCAAGCGGGCTCGTCCTGGAGTTGAACCCAGGGCCTCTCACACCCTCAGCAAGAATCATACCCCTAGACCAACGAGCCAAGCTAATAGGCAATATTGCATGTTCTCCTGGGCAAGCACATAACTGCTTGAGGCAGACCCTCACCTGATCACCACATGTGGTTACACTTTAAGAAGGGGTGAGTTTAAGGTCATCGGTAACATCACAAAGGTTGGCAGCATTTTACATGAATATGTAAAGTTAAAAACACACACTACATGTAAATAAGCCATACTACTTGTTTAGTGTATGTAAGCTCGTTCTGTAATCATACATCATCCATACTAGTATTTAATAATTGAATTAACTATACACAAACTACTTGGTCAATTCACTCTTGTTACCGTGTAATTACAGTGCAAGTAAATTGTAATAATTGTAGCGTTGTATATTGGGCCATATTTTACATGTAACTATATATTTCATATTTGTCCAATTAATGTACATTTGTTTTTTTTGTTTTTTAGCTGGTACCAAAACATTGGTCTCTGGAACTAAAAGGTCGGAAATTGGAAGAACTATTAATGACAAATGAATGACCGCTGATACAAGTAAATAGTGTTTCCTCAAATCTAAAGTGAGACCTTTTTGAATGAATCTGTAATACATGCCCTAAACAGAATGAGAACATGGATCCATCATGCCTTGTTACCACTGTGCAGGCTGGTGGTGGTGGTGTAATGGTGTGGGGGATGTTTTCTTGGCACACTTTATGCCCCTTAGTGCCAATTGGGCATCGTTTAAATGCCACGGCCTACCTGAGCATTGTTTCTGACCATGTCCATCCCTTTATGACCACCATGTACCCATCCTCTGATGGCTACTTCCAGCAGGATAATGCACCATGTCACAAAGGTCGAATCATTTCAAATTGGTTTCTTGAACATGACAATGAGTTCACTGTACTAAACTGGCCCCCACAGTCACCAGATCTCAACCCAATAGAGCATCTTTGGGATGTGGTGGAACGGGAGCTTCGTGCCCTGGATGTGCATCCCACAAATCTCCATCAATTGCAAGATGCTATCCTATCAATATGGGCCAACATTTCTAAAGAATGCTTTCAGCACCTTGTTGAATCAATGCCACGTAGAATTAAGGCAGTTCTGAAGGCAAAAGGGGGTCAAACACCAAGTGAGTACCAAGTGAAATCTATTAAAGTATTGAAGTATCCCAATGTTTTAAGTTACACTTCATGTATACATGTGTTTGGAAGTTTATCCAAATATATTCTACCAGTATATTTAGAATGCAACATTTTTGCAGTCTAATATATTCACAGTATACAATACATGCAATATGAGATTGTTGTGTATTTAGCAGTATACTAAATGTATATTATAAGGGGACATATATGTATGCATTTTTATATATTTAGTATAAAATACATATGTAGATGTTACAGTATATTTGCATATAATTATAGATATATTAAAAACAAGTTTACATATAATTCTGAATATACTTAAGTTATATTAAGCAATATTTGTATTGTATAATATAGTGTATTTGACCATATTTCTGTATCAAGTGACAGTGCAATTGATATTTAAAAGAATATTTTCACCATATATTATAAAATGGTATGCACATTTATAAAACATATTAATACATTAAAATACATTTCATATTTCAGAATAATATATATTTTTAAATATTTTATTTTTGTAAGGGTATCTTCCATAAATGCAGTTTTACCAAACAAAGGAAAACCAGGAAAGGTTGGTGGAGGAGATTACGCAGTTTTGGCAGCCCATTCTGAAACCCACTGCAGAATATATTCTGGCAGGAGGTCTGATTAAAATACTGGAAAATCTTCAATCAAAGTCAAGAAATGTGTCAAAAGGCTTCCAGTTTCCTTTCCTGCCATGAGAAGTATGCTGATTTCAGAACCTCTATGAAGTAGATTCCTTATTTTCAAAAAATAAGTAATGGTTATTTTTTTCATTGTTTCCTCAATATATTAATAATAAACTGTTTTATTTTTTTCTGCAAAATAAGTAAAGTTTACTTATTTATTTCTGGTTCCTGTTTTTTTTTTTTTTTAAATAAGTAATGGTTATTTATTTTTATCTTTCTTGTTTATTACTTTTTCTGTGAATTCTGATTCTAGTAGTATGAAGAAATAAGTAATAGTTACTCATTCCTTATTTCTGTTTCCCTGTTTTTTCACAAAATAAGTAATGGTTATTTCAAAAATCCCTGTTTACAAATGTAAGGACTTATAGGACAACAGCATTACATACAGATAGATAACATACATTAGTTATTATGGTAACAAGTGTCCATTATAAACAATCTATTAACAAATTATTGATTATGTTATTGTTATATGATTATTACAAATTATAAATATATTAGACATTTTTATTTAAACATTTTTGCTATACTATGTAGTTTGCATGTTCTCCCCGTGTCCACGTGGGTTTCCTCCCACCGTCCAAAGACATGTGGGTTAGGTTAATTGGCTTCTCTAAATTGCCCTGTATGTGGGTGTGTCTGCGTGTGTGTGTGTGTGTGTTGCCCAGCGATGGACTGGGGTCCCGTCCTGGGTGTATTCCTGCCTTGTGCCCTTTGCCTGCCGGGATCAGTGCTCGGCGACCTTCGCCAGGATAACTGGTTTCAAAAATGGATGGATAATAGCAGCAATTAACTGGCATGGCAGTTAATGATAATAGATTGATATCGATGTGCAAATGTCATGTTATTATACCCTTTATTAAATATGTTATTAAATACCTTAAAACATATTATAGCAAAAAAGTTTAAAAATGTCTAATATATTTATAATTTGTAAAATTAATCATATAATAATAACATAACATGTTAATAGATTGTTTATAATGGACACTTAAAATAAAGCATTACCATTATTCTTAATACATGGATACAAGATAATCAACAACATGGGAGGGCTTGAGAATCTGCTATGGCTTTGTGCAAGGAAATTTGGCACTGAATAAATGTTGGCTACAGCAAACATGCGCTGCTGTACAGGCTGACAGAGACACTGTGATGCATTTCTTCAATGAGTGATGCTTACTTAATCTTTATTTCCATTTCCCAGTTTAAGGACACTTATCTCTACAGCATTACTTCAGTAGTTCACGCAGCCCCCTATAGAAGTCAGCGGAAGATGTAGTGATTGAAGTAATGGAGGTATCTTGGCCTGTACACACTTGGCAGAGGGAACGACAGCCTGGCCATGGAACACCTACCCCCAGCTCCATCTTGAGATTAGCGAGAGGCAGCTGTGATGAAGCGCTATGGAGCCTACAGCGCAGGGAAGGGACTTAATGCGTGGTATCTCTGATGTAGTGCTTGTGTGTTTTTCAGGTCTTTTCTATAATGTGCTTTCTGTATTGTCATAAACCCCTGGCACTTTTTGTCACTGTTACTCTATATTGTTTTGCATTACATTCATAAAGAAAATAAAACGAAAAATCTCTAATAGTGTGTGTCTCAATGGTTGTGTTTGTTCATACATCGATAAAAAACGTTTGGAAATACTATGAAAAGTAAAATGTAGATAACAAATAAGTAATCATAAGTTATTTCTGTGTCCTATTCTGTAAAAAATAAGAAATGATTAGTCCTACTTAAGTGGTCACTGAACAGTGTGCTCTCTGTCAAAAGCCAGCTTTTGGGCTCCTCTGCACAAGAGGGCTTTTGACCTCAGATGCTGTTGCCTGTGCAGCTGAAGGGAAATCAGACTGTCATCTGTGTGTTTTTCTATAAAACAAATGTGTATTATGCAAGTTTGTTGTGGTTGTTGAGGAGGAGGAGGAGGAGGAGGACGACATGTAGTGTGTTGTTGAGGAGGAGAACTTTGTGAAGCCACTTGTTCAGTTGGCCCGTTGGTCTAGGAGTATGATTCTCACTTAGTGTGCGAGAGGTCCTGTGTTCAACTCCTGAACGAGCCCTAGGGCATGAAGCCGTCTGGTTTCGTGGCTGGTGACGGTAGTCTTCTTGGGGTTGCTTTCCTCTACCTGCTTTCGCATTATTGTTGATCTGCACTGTGAAGTGCTGTTAAATGAGTTTTGAATCATTTGGCTGAATCTGAGCAGATAACATAGCCCTAAACATTTCAGAATTCATCCTGCTGCTTTTGTCAAAAGTCAACCAGTTCTCTTGACAGCCATACATGCCCTTACCATAACACTACCTTCACCATGTTTCACAGATGAGGTGGTATGCTTCAGATCATGAGCAGTTCCTTCCCTTCTCCATACTCTTCTCTTCCCATCATTCTGGTACAAGTTGATCTTTGTCTCATCTGTACATAAGATGTTGTTCCAGAACTGTACAGGGTTCTTTAGATGTTTTTTGCCAAACTCTAATATGGTCTTCCCATTTCCTGTTTAAATACAGAGGGTTTACCACAAGATGTACTCTGGTGAAGTGTTCTCTTGATTGTTGACATTGACACAGATACGCCTACCTCCTGGAGGGTATTCTTGATCTAGCCAACTGTTGTGAAGGGGTTTTCCTCACCAGGGAAAAAATTCTGTCATCCACCACAGTTGTTTTCCGTGGTGTTCCTGGCCTTTTGGTGTTCCTGCGCTCACCAGTACGTTCTTATTAGTGGATTTGGCCACACCTAATGTTTTTGCTCTCTGATTGGTTTGTTTTGATATCTAAGGCAAAACACCCCAAGAACAAGCAGGATCTAAAGACAGCTGTAGTGCAGGCCTGGCATAGCATCACCAGGGAAGAAACCCAGCATCTGGTGATGTCTATGGGTTCCAGACTTCAGGCAGTCATTGACTGCAAAGGATTTGCAACTGATAGGGAGAAATTTTACTCCCTCAATAAACAGGCGGACAAGGAATACTCAGGACCCGATTTAACTGAAATAATACCAAAATAGTTTATTCAGCTACAACTAAGTGCTCTGGAGATGGTCAGTCAGCAAGACACATCTAAGGTTTTTCTAAAGAACATGCTATCATATACAAGATGACTCCCTTTGGTTGCTGGGAAACTGGATGACGTCAATGATGTACCCCAAACTTGATCACAGACTTCTCCTTTGTCTTCTGTTTTCTCTATAGCCTTGGATGAAAATGTTTTTCTAAAAATCAGCTACACAGAACTACTGCACCTGTCCTCTGCGGAGCAATACACAAAGCTTAAATTCATACATGGGTTACACAATCTTACTGCAACAATGGTGCAAATATATTTGGCATTCGGACAGGCCACTGTCCCGCATCACAACCAAGTATTGAAACTCACAATTTAATTAATGATTATGTTAGTTTGTCCAAATACTTTTGAGCCCCTAAAATTGGGGGGACCACATAAAAATTGGTTTAATTCCTACACCATTCACCCGATTTGGATGTAACTACCCTCCAATTAAAGATGAAAGTCTACACTTAAAGCACATCTTGATTGTTTCCTTTCCAATCCATTGTGATGGTGTACAGAGCCAAATTGACAATTGGGTCTGTCCAAATATTTATGGACCGGACTGTATACCTGTAACGAAGGACTGCCATGGCGGGGAACCCAGGTGCGGAGTGAGAGGTGGTCAGAAACAGGCTGTGGTCAATGCCGGCAAACCGTAATGTCCAGGGAAATCCACAAGTCCTGGTCGATAAGACAAGCAGGGGGTCAATGATCAGGCAAACAGGCTGGTAGGGAGAATACGGGAATTGGTGGAGGAACACGTGGAGGTTGTAAACAATCAATAACAAAAGGATACAAGACTTAGCAGTGAATTAAAGTCACAGAGGGGTTTATATGTGTAGCAGAGAGGAGCAGAGGACGGTGAAGGAGGGTGCTGGTCCAATGGGAGTTCGAGGATGATAGAACAAGTGCACATGGTGCCGAGGAATGTTAAGTGGCTGATTGCTGGGGAATGTGAGGGTTTAGAATTCCGGTGATGCTGACCTCTGCAGGGGAGCTTGTGAATTGCGGGATGTGTGGGATACAACAGTGACAATACCACTTGTTATTGTGTGTTTGAGTTTACTTGCATGGATTGTCTATTCATGTCAATATTAAAATTCCAAAGCATAACATTTATTCACAACATGCTTTAGTGTTAAATGTTTGATATGGCAGAACATATAAAGGTGTATACAGCTCTGGAAAAAATTAAGAGACCAGTGCACAATTATCAGTTTCTCTGGTTTTACTATTTATAGGTATATGTTTTGGTAAAATGAACATTTTTGTTTTATTCTATAAACTGCTGAAAACATTTTTCCCAAATTCCAAATAAAAATATTGTCATTTAGAGCATTTATTTGCAGAAATTTACAACTGGACAAAATTACAAAAAAGATGCAGTGTTGTCAGACCTCAAATAATGCAAAGAAAATAAGTTCATATTAATTTTTAAACAACATAATACTAATGTTTTAACTTACAAAGTGTTCAGAAATTAATATTTGGTGATTTTCAATCAAAGCATTCATGCGTCTTGGCATGCTCTCCACCAGTCTTTCACATCGCTGTTGGGTGACTTTATGCCACTCCTGGCGCACAAATTCAAGCAACTCGGCTTTGATTGATGGCTTGTGACCATCCATCTTCCATCCATCACATTCCAGAGGTTTTCAATGGGGTTCAGGTCTGGAGATTGGGCTGGCCATAACAGGGTCTTGATCTGGTGGTCCTCCATCCACACCTTGATTGACCTGGCAGTGTGGCATGGAGCATTGTCCTGCTGGAAAAAACAATCCTCAGATTTGGGGAACACAGCAGAAGGATCAGAGCAGAAGGAAGCAAGTTTTCATTCAGGACAACCTTGTACATGGCTTGATTCATGCGTCCTTCACAAAGACAAATCTGCCCGATTCCAGCCTTGCTGAAGCACCCCCAGATTATCACTGATCCTTCACCAAATTCCACAGTGGGTGCGAGACACTGTGGCTTGTAGGCCTCTCCAGGTCTCCGTCTAACCATTAGATGACCAGGTGTTGGGCAAAGATGAAAATTTGACTCATCAGAGAAGATGACCTTACTCCAGTCCTCTACGGTCCAAACCTTATGGTCTTTTGCAAACCTCAGCCTGGCTCTTCTTTGCTTCTCGCTTTTTTCTAGCTTTGCAAGACTTCAGCTCTGCCCCTAGGAGCCTGTTTCGAACCATCCTCGCAGTGCACTTCACCCCAGCTGTCGTTTGCCATTCTTTTTGTAGGTCACTTGATGTCATCCTACGGTTGTTGAGTGACATTCCAATGAGTTGGCGGTCATCCCGGTCAGTGGAGAGTCGTTTTTGTCTTCTGCTGGTAGCTTTGTAGCTTTGTTGTCCCCAATGTCTGCTGCTTGACCTTGTTCTTATGAACCGCCATCTTTGACATTTTAAGAATGGAAGCAATTCTCACTGTATCCCTCTGCCAGTAAAGCCAGAATTGAAACCTAATTTTCTCAAAACTTTCCTTTTCAACTCTTTTGGCATGGTCAATAGTTATTTTCTGATTCCAATTACTTTTGAGGTTCTACTAGCACTGTTTTTGCCATCCAGCTGGTCCTAATGCAAGAGGATAGTGATATACTTTTCTTCCTTAAATATGATTTGGTTCAGGTGATCACCTAATTAGTACCTCATTGAGTAGAATGAGGTGTGTCTGTGTTGGAATTCAACAGACACTGGCATGGAATGACTGCCATACATGTCGAGATGCTGATTTAAGAAAAATGTGCAGTGGTCTCTTAATTCTTTCCAGAGCTGTATAAAATAATGTGGACCTAGTAGGGCAGCATGGTGGCATGGTGGTTAGCACTGCTGCCTCACCGGTACAGGGGTCTGGGGTTTGAGTCCTGGCTTGGGGGCTTGTCTGTGTGGAGTTCACATGATCTACCTCTGTCTGTGTGGGTTTCCTATGGGCACTTCAGTTACCAGTTCTGTGAGAAGAGTGCAAATCTAAACAAACAAGAAAGTTCTTGAGTTTCAACTTCACTGCTGCAACTGGTCTGTAATTCTGTGAGGCAAGAATGATAAAAAAAAAATCTGTAACCTTTGTAAGGTATGCATATTCCATGTTTTTACTGGTAATGGATTTTATGTAATTACAGTCACTGACTCCCTCAGCTGTGCTTGGGTGGCCTTCTTCTCCTCAGTCCTCATCCTCCTCAATCTCTCTGCAGAATTTGACACTGTCGATCACTCCATCCTCCTCTCCTGCCTCGCTGACCTTGGAATCTCTGAACTGCTCTCACCTGGTTCTACTCCTACCTCAGCGACAGGACCTACCAAGTGACATGGCGAGGTTCCTCATCCACGCCCCAACCTCTCCTCACAGGTGTAACCCAAGGCTCCATTCTGGGTCCCCTCTTGTCCTCTCTCTACACTCACTCCCTGGGCCCCCTCATTGCATCCCTTGGTTTCTCTTACCATTTTTACACAGATGATGCCCAGATCTTCCTGTCTTTTCCCTCCTCCGACATTCTCATCCCCTCTTGCATCTCTTCCTGCTTGTCTGCTATCTCTGCCTGGATGCACTCACACCACCTCAAGCTCAACCTCTCCAAATCTTTTTTACATTCCGTTAATTCCTTTAGAAATCAGGATAAATTGGGTAAAACCAGAAAAGCATCTAATTAATTCTCATTCAGGAGTCAACATAAAAAACAGAAAAGAAACAGAAAACCATCCTGAGGTTCTGTGACACCGAAGAAGGTTTCCTACTGTTCACAGAGAAAGGGGAGCAATTGCTTGCCCCAGTGGAGGACCTTCTACGGCAGATGGGATTGAAGACTGTGGAGGAGATCGAACAGCTTCTCCCTGTAGTAGCAGACATAACTATCCAAAGTAAAAAAAAAATGCAATCAATCTATTGCAATTAGCAATGAGGAGTAGCATTTAGTGCTATTGTTTGGCTCCAAACCAGAAGCCTATTGGATGATGTGTTATTTTAAATAAGTATGTATAATATAAAAATAGTAACAGACTGATTTGTTTTTTTGTATACACGTATTTTACTGTTTTAGTTTTTAATTTACTTTTTTTTAATTAAGTTAATTACATGCAATTAAATGTGTGTGTATATATATGTTTCCAATTTTGTTTACTTTTTAACAAAATTAAAGTGTTCCGAAGCCCAACCCTGCAGCAACACCAGTCTATCACAAGGCAACTCTAATTATCTCTAATTAAGGACACAAGTCTAACACAGGGTAACTCTAATTCTAATGTTTGTTATATTTCTTTTTGATAATTTTCAAGATAAGAAAATGTACAAACAAATGATATACGCCAATATTCAGTAAATAATTATCCATTAAGTTTAATCTGAGGATTTTTACAGCTTTTCTTCTACCCCCAAAATTCCAACTCCTGTTACAACTTTGGTAGAAACATAGTATACATACCAGCCAATTAATTCCCTATATTATCCTTATCTAATAGCCTTAGCTTATTTTCCTTAAACACCTTTTTCAAATCGTTTAACGTTTCGATTATTTTCAAAAACTACTACTAGTAGCTTACTACTGTTAACAATAACTTACATGTACTTATAGTAACTTACATACTGTAGCATTGGGGGGGCATTTTATTGGTTATTATGAATTATTATTTATTATTTTGTTTTGTAAGGATAAGGGTGTCTGCCAAGAGATAAATAATAATAATAATTTAATTATTGAAACAGCGATACACAGCAGACCGACACTGTACACACTGCCGGTTTTTCTGCCGCTCACGCTTGGCTGCCTGAAGAGCTGGAGTCTCTGGCCTGCGCCCCCTCCTCCCCTGTCTGCTGGCCAGGAGCCGTAAGTGTCCATCCTCATTTCTGATGCCAATGTAGTATTTTCAGCGAGGGAAAACAAGTAGCCCACAAATCGTTTGCTTACTTGCTGCTAGATTTATTGAAGAAAAAAACTAAAAAAACGAAGAAAAAACTAAGCGCCTCTTGCCCAGAAGAAGTTCACACAGTTCCAGGTGTTGCTCCGCACACGTGGTCACCAACTCTAAAACCCCTGCACACACCCTAATAAACCCCAGCTACCTTACCTAAATTAGCATAACACATTTTTAAATAAATTAAACTGAGCACTTTATCTCCGTTGTTACACATACATAGTATTAATAATTATACTGTTCTTACCATATGTAAATCCTGCAATAAATCATTCCCCAGCGTGAAGTAATTTTCACAAAACGAAATCCAAATATAAATTTTTGCTAGTCTTTAGATGTGCCCAGCAAATGTAGTCTGTAACTCTAAGTTAAAACTTTAATAACACTCATGTATTACAATCAAACTTGAAAAATAGGGCATCCAAAACAGGAATGTCACAAAATGTTGTATCACTATATTAAAATAATATCATATGAAAGCTGTTGGGACTGAGGGACGGAAGCTCAGTTCGTTAGCTTTGCCCCTCATATTAGGAATTGGGGGTGCACAAAATGTACTAATTTATGTTTAATCTTAATTGCAAACTACTGTAAATAAATGAATAAACATATCAAGATGGCTTCCTTTGATCTACTGGCAGAGGTCTGGTCTCATAGTTCTCAAAGCAACTGTTGATCAATAATGATGAGGTGACCTCTCCAGCCACAGATTAGCCACAGAAATCTTGAAGGAGATGCTGGGAGTGTCAGAACAGCCTTGCTAAAATTTGCTTGCTTGACAATTAATACAATTGGCTCTGTTGACATGTTTTTCAATCATTAATATAAAACATTATACAGTTTATACAAAACATTAATACCGGCTCTTCAAAAAGTTTTACATTTATATTTATAAATGTTATTTTGTATACTGGTAAGTTAGCCTTGATTGGTCTTTGTTCACATATTTTTCTTTTTAAGCTGTCAAAAGCAAAATATTCCATACCTCTGTTTTGGATAGCGTACAGTTGCTAATAATAATACAAACCATACATTTCATTACAATAACACACACACATATATATTAAGGCTGTCAGTCCATTCAAATATTTGATTGGTTAATCAATGGGCAATTGCTGATTAATCGGGCACTTATTGAAATAAAAACAACGCTGTAACATTAATGGTAAAATATATATATATAGGAATATATATTTAAAAAACACCAAATCATTATAATAAGCAAACTAAATTATAATTGCTACAGCAAATGGGTGCTCACAAATTATACTGTAAACTACACTGCTCTTGTAAGAAAAGCATTGCATGCAAATGAAACAGAAAACCTTTCCTTGTCTTCAATATTTCCTTACAAATCGAGTTTGAATCCAAAGTTTAGTTTCCCATTAGCGGCTTGTGACCCTGTAGTTTGTGTGCTGATACTGTACACGTGATGTGATCTTTTGCATGATATGCCTTTATAATTTAACTCTAGAAGTGCACGGCTGGTCAGTTTGACTGATTTAATTTGAATTACTATGTGTTCCTGAATACACTATGGATACCAATTCCTCACTTTTCCTAAATATATGTATTAAATATGCCTACAGCATTTTAGCTGCATAAACGCAAATAAAGTTTTTTATTTGATCATTATTATACTATAGTTTTGGCTCTTGTAGGTAGTTTGAAATGTCGGTGCTTCTAGTGTGTACTGTATAATAGCCAGTCATTATAATAGACATTTTTAATTTGTTTAAATCTGCTTGATATATGATCTTTTAAGAACTATACTGTGATGATTATATATATATATATATATATATATATATATATATATATATATATATATAAATAACTGTGTCATTTATGTTGTTGTAACTTACCATTACATATAGTGTGCCTTCCAGATGTATGCATACCCCTGATTCAATGTAACAAAAATATCTTTAGCAAAGAAAAGAGAACAATGATGTTTTTTGTTTGTTTTTGTTTTGTTTAAATACATGCACACATGAAACAATGTAGGACTATCAGTGTTAGATATCGCAAAAATATTAAAGTACAAGTTTTGAACAAATATGCAAATATGTTTTTGCGAAGTACAGTACTGAAACTAGTATTGCTTTCATTAATTTCTGCAACAAATGCTGAGTGTACACTTGCATAGATGTGAGTGAAGCCATCTTCTTTTTGCCAATGTACAGCATGGCAGAAGCTGCCATAACTAAATATTCCTATACATATTTACACTCTTGATCTTGCTTTTCTCTTTCAAAACTCAAAACTTCACCATGTAGTCTCGCTCCCAAACACCCTTTATATAGCATGCAATTGCATCACGATTTAATCTGTATTCACCTGATTAAATCATGCAATTTCATGCATTCGGATTTCATGAAATCCAACGAAATTGAACACATTCGGATTCCATAGAAATTTCATAGTGTATCGCAAAGCTCTTTACAAGAAAATATAGTTAATTAAATATTAAAACTACAATTAAGATAGACAATAAAACAATACAATTATACTATAGTACTTACTACAGTAGTACAACAAATACTGTAGGACACTGTTGTATACCACACTAAACTTTTATACTATGGTATACTGAATAATGTGTGACATACGATAGTACACTGTTATACTATAGTATACTCTTGTTACGTGATATACTATAGTATCTTGTAATGTACTATAGTGCCTCCTACGGTACTTAGACAAATATTGAACTACCCTGTTGTATACTATAGTTTACTGTAGTACCTTGTGATGTACTATAGTACTTAATATATTACATGTACACTGAAACATACTGCTTACTGTACTTCCACAATGTTTCTCATGGAACTTTAGCATTCTAGTTATAAATAATATCATCATTATTATTATGCTTTTACTTTGTATTGCCTACAGGTCTTACACATACTAGTACAGACTGTTACCGAGGGTCTGGTGGAGAGAAAATGGCCACCTATTCCTTAAGAAAATCATATTAATAAATATATCTTCACTTCAGACATTTGTGACATTGCTATATTTAAAACAATTTATACAAATAACAGAATTAAGATAAAATTGTGGTGCAGTTCCCCTTAAAGTTTAAGCAAAATTTATTTTAGCAAATACATTGTTTATTCATTACTTGAATCGCTTCACATTACATAAATAAATGAATAAATGTAGTAGTGTTGACATAAAAAAATGTCCATTTGAACATGTATTTATGTATTAATGTATTGATTATTTTCACTGTAACTAAAATTTAAAACAAATTCGCAGTGAAAATAATAAATAAATGTTGAAATAAATAAATACATGGAGATTTATTTATTATTGTATTTAATTCAAAATCTGTTTATTTATCCATCTATTTATTTCCACATTAATTCATGTATTTATTATTTTCTCCATGTATTTATTTTTAATTTTGTCATGGATAGTATGGAGGATAATTTGTGCCAAAATGTAAAAAAAAAAAAAACAATGTATAAATAAATAAATAAATATGTAGATAGTAAAGACGTTAATTCCGTTCGGAACTTAAAATGGTGTCCAGACTGTTCCTATTGCACAGACCTCCTGATGTGCCTTGTCCTAATGGATAATTTCTGTAATGGATAATTTAATCGCTGGCTCTATAGAGTTGAACATAAGACAACATACGGACATACTCGGTCAGGCGCAATAGTAAAAACTAATTGGAGCTATTTGCTCCTTAGTGATATACTTTGCTTTTCCAGCTGTAAATATATATAACGCATACATCAGAAATCAACGTGATAACTATATGAAACACCAGGTATGCAACTAAATAAGCTTGAGAAGGCAAATGGAAAAATGGAGAGCAGCAGCAATCTAAAGCTACTTAAATGGTTAGATTGTGTTTTAAAGTACACAAAATGAAACTTAGAGAATAAAGTGTTTACTACTATATTATGATATTAGAAGTATTGATGGTACTACTAATGTAATTAAATTGATACATTTCAATCAAATAAGTGTAGTTGGTTTATTGAGATTGAAATGGCTTGTTCCTTAAAATATTAGACCACAAGAGGGGGAACTTGACCTTGAATACTCTACTTACCAAAACCTTTAAGCAACAATTGTTGTCAACATGTGTCTTCATCTGATTCATATTTTTATGAGTCTGAAGCCATACATTTCTCGACTCCAAGCACCTGGAAGCCTCAAAAGTTGGGGGCCAAGCAACGAAGTTGCTGGAACCCTATTGTTATTGTTAGGATTATTATTTTTCCGCAGTATCTTTTCAAAAGCCTATAAAAACCAACGCTTGATGAAAACTCATGAAACTTCATACAGTGATAGATGGCTATGTAGTACTATGCCATATTCAATATGGAGGCCATATGTCACATGGTCTGGTGGCCATAGTGGCTTAAGTGACACATTTTGGAAAATATACAAAAATCTTCTTCTCCGAAACCGCAGACGGGACAGATGTGAAACTTGGTGTGTGATGTTATGTTATGGCCTAAATTCAGATTTGTTCAAAACAAGTCAATAAGTCATATTGTTTGGCAGCCATATTGGATTGGCCAAGAATCTTCAAAGATCTTCATCTCCGAAATGGTTGGTCTGATTGATATGAAATTTTGTACACGTGACCTTGGCTAGCTCCTCTATCAGATTTGTTCAAGGCAAGTTGATTGAGAAAACAAAATGGCCGCCATGAGCCAATCAAATTTCAGAGATGGTCAAGTTGCAAATAAATGCATATGGTGCAGTATGGAACTATGTTAGAATGTATTGGACTGATTGTTACTTGACAGAATTGATCCCATAAGCAATGTGGTGGTCACTGGTCATTATTATTATTATTATACTTATTTTTTCTTCTCTTCCACCAGAATATGTTCAAATGCCTATAACTTTTGAACCGCAGTCTAAAAAGTCACCAGACTTTGAATGGATGTAGGGGTCTATGGCATGGTCACTAGATCGCAAAATGGCGGCATAATGTCACATGGTTTGGTAGCCATCTTGATTGTAGTCCAGGCAAAAAATTACAGTTTTCAAACATAGTTTTCTCAGGAACGGGAAAGATATTGTACATATTGCGCTTATGAGTAGTAATGATGGCACTTTATGTCAAAGTGTCAGGTGGCCCCACCCCTACCCAGAAGCCCCATGGGCTGGGAAGCCCCGCCTTACCCAGAAGCCCCACGGGCCAGGAAGCCCCTCCTTACCCAGAAGCCCCACAGGCCAGGAAGCCCCTCCTTACCCTGTACCCTTTCATCCTCTCCAGTCAGCCAACTTGTTAGGATACAGGTTTTACCCTTTGACCCTCTCCTGTCAGCCATCTTGTTTGGATGACCGTAATCTTGTTAGGATGACAGCCATCTTGTTTGGATGACCTCCATCTTGTTAGGATGACAGGCATTTTGGAAAGGGCACAGGTCATCTTGACAAGTGTTTACTGCCATCTCACCCTGATGGTGTATGTGTGTGTGTGTGTAATGTTTAAGAGTTTAAACTTATTATTATTTGTGTTAGGTTATGTTTTATGATTAGGTTTGTTATGATAAGTTGTTAGCAAAATAAAATACATTAAAATAAAAAGAGAACAACAACATAAAGTTTTAATAAAAAAGTATTTTAAACTGTGTTTAGTGATGTGCGTGTGATGATTTTAGGTTATATATTTTATGATTATTTTTGGGGTGGTACAGTTTTGGAAAAATAAAAGAGAAAGAAAAGGTATAGACATTCAAAATATGAGACTCAGTAAAATATATTTCAATGTCAATATTTTATTGTGACAGCTCTAAAAATGACAACAAGGCATCAAGTCAGATGTAGACAGTGAGATTAGATACTGACTCGGGTGACCAATGATCCCGCTTCCCCAACACCTACAGCAGCCAGGAAGAAACAACTGAACTGTACTGCACTAGCTACTCCCTCTACTTGTTTATTGGCCAGGGCAGTGACACTATTCTGTCTAGCACAGTGTAGAAATTGGGTTTGGTCATGATAGGGATAGTATTTCCAAAAGAACTGTGCAGAACTTTTTAGACAGATGTAAAAGCAGATTCACCAGGATGTGTCTCTTTATACAGCATTCTCTTGAGCACATTGGGGAGGGACGCCACTGTTTTTTCAACATCAGCAACTAGCGATTTCACATCAGAATTACCAGTATCATACAAATCACCAAACTTGTGAGCTATTAGAGTGAGGATGACATCTTCAAACATAGATTCCTCAAACATACGTAAACGTAATTCCAGGGGCCCCGGGGGTTTCTTTCTCTGAAAAAATATAGGAATTAATATAATGTCTTATTGCACAGAAAAGCAGAGCAGACACAAACAGTATTTTATTTATGTTTGTAAAACACTTGATAAGCCTTGTTTTTTATAACCTTCTCAACTATTTGCATTACTTTCTCATCCACACTTTCTAACAAGTCACTAAACCATCTTGAAGGTAGAGTGCATGTTTCAGAGAAAAGCACGCAGTAAGACAGCCTGCTACTGTAAAAAGAGGTAAGCAGACAAATAGCACAGTTAACCCCACTCCGAGTGTGCATAAAGAGATAGACAGGTCAGGTGAACAAATACCCTGTACAGGCATTCAGACCTCTGATGATTCTAGGGCCCTGTTGTTTAGTAAAATATGTCACATTTGTTGGCAACTGGTAGAAGATTTACACACAGCTCATAGAAAAATACATGTTTTGACAAATGTGTTAAAACAAAAAGGGTATAACATCGAGTTTGCTGAATCGTCACACTGTGAGTGAAAACCGCAATTAACAAATAATGAAACAAGTAAGACACAAAGACACTCGGTCTGCACGTATCACGGCAGTACTGATAAAGAATATTAATGTAGCCAAAAGAATGCTGCGTAGGCTTAAATCTAGAATGGATGTGTCACAATTAGCAGGATCACAGACACCATTACAGCACAGTGGCGGTTGATGACCACCCAGCAAACTTGGAAATTCAGGAATATATTGATTTGATTGTGTCTGATGAATTAGCATTAGAAGCTGATAATAATAACCAACCAGACTTGGAAATTCAGGAATATATAGATTTGCACGTGTCTGATGGGTAAGCATTAGAAGCGAATAATAATGATAATCAGATTGGGGGTGGTGATGTAGCAATGTTAGAGGTGAATAATAAAAATGCTGAACAAATGGTTGAGGGTGGTGAAGGCGGGGACCCGCCTCGGGTGTTTTTGGAGCGTATTCGTCACTATGACCGGGAACTTAACAGGTTCCGGGGAATGGAGTTTTATGAAGAATTCAGGTTTGTGAATCTGGATCTGGTAGAATCGTACTGGTGCTGCGCAAGGGCTGTTAAATGAAATATCACACAATGTGGGTCCTAATGATTTTGTACAGCTTAGACTGAGCTCGGGGTCATTAAATAATGCTTTCTGTTAGAGGAGGCAACATTTGGGGGAGCTGGATGAAACAGATTTCCTAGAGAGCATAGCTAATTTACTGCAAAGTCACACCGAAATCCTAATATGCAAGGTGGGGTACGGAGACGTATAAAAGGTATTTTGTTTTGCAAGATAATAGACAAGAAAAGGGCATGCCTCACTGATTTCAAAAACCAAGGTAACAATTTATGTTTTGCCGCCAGTGTGTACCGCCTGTGGAAAGGGAAAGAATGCACAGATGTTTGTTTTACTTCACAAACAGCATTACTACGGGGTTTTAAACATCAGAACATTTATAGGTGTTAACTATTTCTGTGATTATTGCCACGCAGTATATGGGCATAAAAATAGTCACACGTGTTGGAATTTGTGCAGAGCGTGTTTAGACCCCCACTGTTTTGAGGTTAAAGAGACCATCACCAGATGCGATGTATGTAAAATATTCTGTAGAGGTGGTGTCTGTCTCAGGAGACACAAGGCTAAAGCTGCCACCAAAGAGATTCAGTGTGTTCAACACTTTTACTGTACAGAGTGCTGGACTTTTCTCCCAATAATGCACACTTGCGAAGAAAAGCTCTTTCCGTGCTGTAAAAGTGTTATCCAGACACCTGACAATCATGTATGCTACATGAGCGTAATAAACATCCCCAAACAATCGGAAAAATACATTTTCTTTGATTTTGAATGCATGCAAGAAACAGGACACACATCCCAAATTATGTTTATGCCTCACACATAAACAACAAATGCACATGGGAGTTTTATGGGGATTCTTGCTTATCTGACTTTGTGAAATGTTTCATTGACACGTGTTTTAAAAACTACACTTTTATTTCACACAATGGTAAAGGCTATGATAACTACTTGGTCATTAGAGAGCTCATACGTGAAAAGGTTGCTACACACTTCATCACACAAGGAGGTAAAATTATGTGCATGACAGTGACCGCTCTGAACATCAGGTTCATTGATTCATTACATTTCTTGCCTCTGAAACTGAGCAATATGCCAAAAGCAATGGGGTTTGAGGGTGAGAAAGGCCATTTCCCACACTTCTTTAACACGGTCGCAAACCAAAATTATGTAGGACCCTTACCCGCTGAACAATTTTACGGGGTAGACTACATGATGGGTGCAGATAAAACACAGTTTCAGGAATGGTACGATGAGCACAAACTCGATGAATTGAAGCGGTATTGTAGACAGGACGTGGACATACTGAGACAAGCTTGTATTACATTTAGAAACGAGATATTAAGTATGACAGAGCAGATATGTCTGAAGTGTCCGTCTGACCCTGATTCAGACCTGATTAAAGTCAGTCTTGACCCGTTTCAGTACATCACATTAGCCTCTGTGTGTATGACCATGTACCGGTACATGTTTCTCAGACCGCAGACCATAGCATTAGTCCATGACAATTATCACAACCAGAAAAAGCGGTTCTCGACCCCCGCTATTCAGTGGCTCATGTATACTGAACACACAGACAACATCAGTATACAACACGCACTAAAGCTGGGTGGTGAGCATAAATTTGGCCCGTACTATCTAGATGGTTTTGCAGTAATAAACGGTGTGTACACTGCTTTTGAGTACCATGGATGTTTTTTTCATGGTTGCGATACCTGTTATAGCGAAAATGACGTTAACAGTGTGACAAAAACAACATTCGGCTGGCTATATCAAAAGACAATGTATAAAACCGAATTCTTAAAATTACAAGGGTTTGATGTTAAAGTGATGTGGGAACACAAATGGAAGACAATGCTGAATGAAGACCAGGATGTTAGGGCATTTATTTCCGAATCACAGTTACCAGCGCCTTTAGACCCCAGGGAGTCTCTATTCGGTGGGTGGACGAATGCAGTGACCCTGTATTATCAACCAAAACCTGGCTAGGAACTCCGTTACTATGATTTCACCAGTCTGTACCCGTTTGTAAATAAAACCAAATTGTACCCCGTTGGTCACCCGGATATAATATGCGAGGGCTTTGAAGATTTACAAAATTACTTTGGGCTCGCAAAAGTCAAAGTTTACCCTCCTAGAAGGTTGTTTTTCCCTGTGCTACCGACCAGAGTTGGTAAAAAACTGTTCTTTACACTCTGTCGGACGTGCACTGACACCCAGCAGGGCCCCCCTGCACACACAGCGACGAGCAGATAGCGCTTACCGGTGTCTGGTGCATGCCAGAGCTGCTGTCTGCTGTAGATAAGGGTTACAGAATAGCAGAAATATACGAGATCTGGCACTTTAAGCACTCGACCAACACGTTGTTTAGTGAATATATTAAAACGCATTTAAAAGGCAAACAAGAAGCTTCAGGCTACCCCCAGTGGTGCAAAAATGACACAGACCGTGAACACTACATCAGAGAGTATCATGACAGAGAGGGGGTACACTTGGACCATTACAACATTACTAAGAATCCGGCCAAAAGACAGATTTCAAAACTGTTTTTGAATTCTTTATGGGGAAAATTTGGACAACGACCAGATTTACAAAACACCAGTATTGTGAGAGACCCCAACGAATTATTTAAATACGTGTTTGCCCCATACCACGAGGTCCCGTCTTGTGATTTTATTGATGATGACGATGATTTTATGTGCCTGTGTCACCTGGAAACGGGGAAAAGAGCACTACACACAGCTTTCAAATGTAAATATTTGTATTGCCAGTTTCACCACCGCCTATGCTAGGTTAGAACTGTACTCTCTTCTGGATTCATTACAAGGTCGTTGTTTGTATTATGACACTGATTCAATCATTTATGTAAGCAGGCCAGGACAGTGGGACCCCAAGTTAGGAGATTATCTGGGTCAATTGACAAGTGAGCTGCCTCCGGATCAGCACATTACAGAGTTTGTTGCAACAGCACCTAAATCCTATGGATATAAGCTCTCAGGAGGGAAAGCCTGTATCAAGGTAAAGGGTATCACATTAAACGTGGCTAATAGTGAGAAAATTAATTTCGATAGCCTAAAAGATTTGATACTTGACTATGCGGATAAGTAGGCTGGTGCAAATGGTGAAATAAAAGACATTGCACTGCGGCAACCGGGGATAGTACATGTTAAACGTGACTGGCACTTTGAGATGAGAACCCTGCAAAAGACCGAGAGATAAATTACAGATTACAACGTTAGCTCGACAGATGTATCCAGGCAAATCTCAATATTTTTTGGAAGCTTTTGAAGATGCCACCAAGAAGTATTTCGGATACTTATTTGTCGATGTCATGTCAAAGACCCCTGATGAATACCGTTTAAGGACGGGTCTTTTCCCCCCTGACATCCCGGTGGTTTATGTGTTTAAAAAACAAAGAAAGTAAAAGCCGCTGGTTTTCCAGCGTTGAGCACATTTGCTGTCTGTGACTCTGGCTGTCAGTATGTCACTGCGTATGAAGAGAAAACTGGCTCTCCTGCAGCTGCTGGTTAAAGCCAAGCCGCAACAAGGCCATTCTGTGCGCCGCTGGAAGCGACCTGGTACAGGCCGTGTCAGAAATCGCTCTAAATACACTGAAAGGAAACATCCGCTTGAGCGCTAAACAATTTCAGAAACTCAAGAAAAGTGGCCACATTATAAAAACACTTAGTAAAAAGACAGTGTCTGTTAAGAGAAAGAGAAATCTATTGAATCAGTCTGGGGGGTTTATCAGTAATTTGCTAAGTATTGCCATTCCCCTCATTACCGGCTTACTGACCAGATGAAAATGCAATTCACTGAGAAAATGTATCTAGTACCTCAGAAACAGATGGGCCAAATTAAAGAGGACTTTCCAGTTGAACACGACATCAGAAAAATAGCCACATATAAATTGGATGGTGAAATGAAAGATATTCTGCAAAGCTCTCAATTGGGTGAATATGACAAAGCGCTGCAGAGGTACTTGGCCCTGATGTGGCAGGCAGAATCTGAAAAAGCCACTTTGACTTTGCAGATGCCTGACACCGATACCCCGGCCGAAAAACCGCACACAGAGCCTGTTTTCGATTATATTTTAGACGCTATCCCACAAAGGCAAAATAAAAATGCCGAAATGGTGTCCAACAATTCTATAGCTAGCTGGAATGAGAATGGGGAATTTGTGTACAAGGGGGGCCCTGTTCGTGGGTCTCATGTGATTGATCTGGTTAGGGCTGTCACACAGCCGCACACGCTGGCCACAGGAAGAGCCCCCAAAGGCTGGGGCAGTTTTATGATGGCGATGGCGGAGATTAACATCCCCGGTTCGGTACTGTCTAACAGAATAAACAGGGAGGTGTTGGAGAAACTGAAAACAACACCTACTAGAAACAGTTCTATGTCTATACAGAGAAATCCTATTTCTCCTGAACCAGACTTTGATATTTCGATGGAGGGGGCGGCTGCCCCACCCGAAACACCACAAAGAGACCAGCCAGCTAAAAAGCATCGGCTGTTTGGGAAATTACCATGGCTGTCTCTGTAAAGCGGGTCCTCATGGTTTTATTTTTTGTATTATTATTTTGGTTGTTGTTTGTTTATATATAGGCTATAGAAATACATACATTGATGTTATCTGTAAAATGTTAAATCCTTGTGTGATTCTGATAATAAAAAATGTATTATTATTATTATTATTATTATTATTATTGTGTTTGTATGTCAAAGAACATTATCAGTGGTGTTTCACTGTTTTAGTTTATTTGGTTTTTGTGTGTGCTGAATAAAAAATGTAACGCGTGATAAACTATGGTGTTTGTATGTATGGATTTATTAACTACATATAAACATAATTCATGTGTATATAATATTTTATTATCAGGTTAGCAGGCGTTACATATATGAGAATGCCACGTCATTAAGCTTAAACGCACACACACAAACATACACACAAGCATTATTCTATCATTCTATAGTGTCTATAGTGTTATTCATACACTGTTCTAACATTGTTTATTTCTGTTCATGACTGATTTAGCAATTATGACAGATCCTAAAATCATGCATTCGGTTACACATCTGACAATTCTCATTTACATGAAGCTTAAACAGATACATAGGTCTCGTTCTCCTGTTATAACTTTTCACAAACTGCATTACTAATTAAATCTTCAGAATACAAATCCAATATCTGATTTTAAGCTAGCCCCTTACAACGCTGTTGTAAAAAATACACACAGTGGTTTCCACATGTTGTGGATAAAGCATCCTGCAACTGTCTGGAGTTAACACTGTTAACACTGAGTTTGTGTTTAAAAAACGCATGATTGATTTAGGGAAAACAGGAGCATTGGGGGGGAATCCGTAAGAATCAAAGAATTCGGCCTTCCCATCTCCTCCTAGATAGATAGCAAGCCAGTGCTCCCCGGGTCGGTCATGCGGATGTGTGTTGATGACGAAACAGGCCGACCTGTGGACTCCTGACCGTTTGGGGAGCTTGTCAGATGGAAACACACCCAGAAAATAGTCTGTTGTGTAACTGTCCTTAGTCATGATGGCCCCAATCTGTTGCGTATTCATGACCAGAGTATTGAAAGCCACAAGGCAATCGTTTTTCAACTGTAGTCGTAAAGGACTTATCTTAATAATGATTAATGTTAATTTCAACAATGTTGTCAAAAACAGCATACACTATCATGTTCACGGTGGTTGGTAATGGCTGGGCAAAACTAATTTCTGCTCTCAGGTTCCCTGTTTTTATGAGCGAATAGTGCCCAGTGCACTCTTGATCCGGGCTGAGGTTAAATGCAAACAGTGTGTAACCTCTGGCAAACTCCTTACAGTCCACTACCAGAGGCTTGTCTTTGAGGTGCTTTCCGGCTGTTTCCACCAGGTTAAAGTTATCATTTGCGAAATCCGGTTGTAGCGGATTAGTAGGGATCTGCTCCCCATCTACTTACAGGGCCAGGAAATTAATATCACAATGTTTAAAGTAGAAGGGGTTTATCCACAAAACCAATTGCTATTATTTTAGCCAATTGTCCCAGAAACACATTTTCCTGGTTGCAGACCCTGCTTCCTCTGGCCAGACTGAACACTTTCATATGAACCCGATCTACAGGGTATTTTGCATTAGCCACCTGCAGCACATCGGCATGACCCAGCCTGACAGCGGGGGCCACCCGGACCCTCTTCACAAACACAGCTGCTGAGAGAACCGACAGTTTGAAATCCTCAGCGTTGCTCATGAGACAGAACGCTTCTCTGTTACGGGTGAGTTGAATTTTTATATCAACGCCGTTCAGCACTAATTTGTCTTGAAAAAACATGTCTGCATGAATACAACCCAACAATTCTAGTTTTCGGCTTCCTGCTGTATAGGCCGCTCTATTTCTGAACCCCAGGTTTGTCCCGTTCAGTGCGGTTACTTCATGCTGGCCGGCTGTGTCCTTGACAAAAAGGCCTGCTGAGTACTGTGTGTTCAAAGTGCTTTCACTGTAGTTGAGAATGGATTCTATTATAGCCCTGTATGGATAACAGTTGTTGCTCTGGCTAATAAGTCTGTCACCGATTGTGATGTCGACCTGGCTGAAAAGGGAGGCCACGGGGTAATTTACCAGGCCCACCCGATCATCCTGGGCCAGATCAGTGCCATCATGCTTAGTAATTTTACAAGTCAGGTAGATGATCGTGTTGTTCAGATCTAGATAGTCTTCTCCGTTTCCAGTGATGTAGAATTCCAGTGGGGCATTGTCAGAGAGCGCTGTGAGGGGGGGCACCTACACATAGAAACTCTTCTCAATGCTGGTCTGTGTGGGCACCAGCTGAAAAAGGTCCAGTTCAGATTTGGTGCACTCCTCAGAACTGCAGTGAACGAAAGCCATGTTTAAAATATATCCCCGCGATGTTGTTGCCTGGAGCTCCTCTTCTTACCAGCCCCGTTTCTCTTATGATTGTGTTTCTTCTGTATAGTCCTTTTAACAGGGGCCGGCGGTCCTGTGAGCCCCAGTGGTGTCGTTCTTTTCCTTTTAATGCCTCTCCTGACCTTTCGGAGCATGAATTCTACTGGCCACCGCACTTGTAACCTGCCCGACCACATCTTTAGCTATGTTTCTGGCAGCCAATTTGACGTGTGGTTTGACAATTTCTAATCCGCGTCTCAGAAAAGGCATAGCTACCAGCTACCCCCGCACCGTATTGTACTGGCATCCCGGCGAAACCGGGGAGGCCGTTACCCGCCTGATACTTGTAGTAGTTCCTATACATGTGCGGGTCTCCATAGTTTTTAACAATCACCATGATTTAAAAGTGGTTGTATCTAACAGGTTGGAAATGCAACTTCACTATCACCTTGCCGTATGCGAATGTCACATGTCCGTTCTGGTCAGTCTTTATTTCAGTGCTGATGGTGTCGAATTCATCCATGCTCAGGGGGACATAGTGGGGCTTATCATATAACAGCGTAACAAACTTGCCTTCTTCCCCTTTTTTAGGTATACAGCGCAGAAGCGGGGCATACATGTCACCCACTAGTTGGTGTTCAATTATATCGGTATAAACATACATGTGGTTAAAACCCGCTGTAATATCTGCAGGCTGGGGCGATTCCCCCCCCCCCCCCCCTTCTCGGGAATGAACCCCAAGACATGTGCTAGCTGGCCCGTGGTAAAAAACAATAAAGTCGAATCCCTGAAAAGCCTCACGCTTCTAATATAGTTGTATTGAAAGTATACCTTGGGCAATGTGGGGACGGCCTTGACAGCATTATTCATGGCTGTTAACAATACATCAATGTTTTTATAGTAGCCTTGTGATATTTCATAATACCAGTTTGTATCGGTTGTCTCAGAATGCAATTCAAAGCTCTGTTTCCTGTCAAACGTATTGATGGTCATGGGGTAGTGCATCTCCACCATCCCTACCTCCCATTTACCTGGTAGATCGATGGATTTGGCTAGATGGTCAGTGAAGTTGGAGCTCTTGCTGTTAGGAAATAGTGTCTCCGAGGCATTACTGGTAAAAGTCAGGTAAAATCCATTTTCACTCATTTTTTATCCTCTCACAACCCCCGGGGCTGTGTCTTTCACCTCTGAAGCTTTGATCCAACTATTAAATTTAACTCCCCAACTCAGCCATTTGACTAAAACTTGTTTACCCCGGCCACGGCCTCTGGAGTCTAAAATTTTCTGTATTCGATAGACTCTGTCACCATTTGGGTTTATCTTTTGTAACTCTTCGGTGTAAAACTGACCTTTTATGTCGTCACCAGCATAATCTTTTAGTTTGTAAATAGGCCTTAATCCAGGCACACATTTTTTAACTATGAATATTTCATCTGTGAATGTTTGCTCATACCCCTTTTCAAATTTCCTTACTGCCCAGGCGTATTTGGACAACACATCTATACAGGTTAGAATGTATTTCATACCGTTGTTGAACTTTGAGAACTGACCCATTTCCACCAGGTCTGCCTGCCATTGCCAGTCAATGTCTTGTACCAGTGTCAAGTTCCTCTTAAACCTCACCCGCGCTGGTCTGTGCACTGTGTATGTATATTGATCCGATAACCATTGTGAAACATGTTCTCTTTTTATACGGTCACCCTTTGCTCTGGCACTTCTCAGCAGTGTATCGAGTCCTCCAAAACGACCGGCTTCTTTAGGCGTATAATAGATCTCTTTTAATCTCTCTTCATGGTTCATTTTCTCGTGATTAATGAATACACCCTTCAACTTAGTAACTTATACCAAATAGTAACACCCAGGTGGCTGAGTGGTTAAGGCATTGGACTTAAGATCTAATAGATGTATGTCTGTGTGGGTTGGAATTCCACTCTGGGTAAGTACTTTTTTGATCAAAACTTTATTTTGTTCTCTTTTTCTAATTTAATTTATTTTATTTTATACCACCCCAAAAACAATCATAAAATATATAACCTAAAATCATCACATGCACATCACTAAACACAGTTTAAAATACTTTTTTATTAAAACTTTATGTTGTTGTTCTCTTCTTATTTTAATGTATTTTATTTTGGTAACAACTTATCGTACCAAACCTAATCATAAAACATAACCTAACACAAATAATAATAAGTTTAAACTCTTAAACATTACACACACACACACACACACACACACACACACACACACATACACCATCAGGGTGAGGTGGCGGCGAACACTTGTCAAGATGACCTGTGCCCTTTCCAAAATGCCTGTCATCCTAACAAGATGGAGGTCATCCAAACAAGATGGCTGCCATCCTAACAAGATCACGGTCATCCAAACAAGATGGCTGACAGGAGAGGGTCAAAGGGTAAAACCTGTATTCTTACAAGATGGCTGACTGGAGAGGATCAAAGGGTACAGGGTAAGGAGGAGCTTCCTGGCCCATTGGGCTTCTGGGTAAGGAGGGGCTTCATGGCCCGTGAGGCTTCTGGGTAAGGCGGGTTTCCCAGCCGATGGGGCTTCTGGGTAGGGGCGGGGCCACCTGTCACTTTGACATAAAGTACCATCATTACTACTCTGATGTTAGTACTTGAAATGTGTATTACCAAACATTGATAAGTCACACAGTGTGGCAACAATCTTGGATTATGCCTCGATTTCTCATAAACCCTTATACTGGCTGATGTGTGCTTTGGTATACAGTATCTTTGGACTGTGTTCTACACATATCCTAAAAGACAATTCCTACATGAAGAAACATAGCAGTAATGAACAAAATATTTTGACTTACTGTACATTTTGTTCAATTTTAAGCCTGCAATAACACACTGTCACCACTGGTAGCAGCATATACCACAAACAGCACTGAGATAAAAAAAAATGAAGCGGCCATCTTGGGCATGTACATCGTAACAACAAAACACTATCAGTCACTTGCAACAGTATTAGAGTGGAAACTATTATTTTAAACACACAGACACTTCTGTCTGCAAATACAAATAGTGTAAATTGAGATGTGTTTAAATTAGGGATTATTTCAGATGTAGAGAAACCTTGAAGAGAAGCAAGAGAAAACAAATGTGAAACTAAAAAATTGGATTAAATGTGATTCACATGAAACATAAATACACATTATGTAAAATAAATACATGAAAATCAACAGTGGTACAAGAGCGGTGATGTTGCTGAATCTGTAGTGGTGGATTATTGCTTTCAACTGAACATCATTTCAAACTGAGATTGGCTGGATCCATGCATCAGTTCCTGGTTAAATAGTTAACGATGCAACACGGGGGCGATTTTGTGCTCTTCTCTCTCAGTGAAATCGTAACTTATGGTGACATGTTGTATACTGAACTGTGCAGAATCGCTGGCTCTATTCAATATAATTGAAAGGGCGAACATAAGACGTTTACTGTGCGAGCTACAATCGAATAAACGGACCTGCTCATTGAGGCGCTTGATATTAGTAATTGGACATATTTCCCGCTTTATGAAAAACATTGCTTTTACAAGCTGGAATTGTACACTGTAAAAAATGTTACATGCAATCTACTTTAAAAAATTATGGTAACATTATTACACATATTTTTTAAGGTTTAGTTTTTTTGCGAAATCTACCCGAATAAATTAAGTAAAATTTCCTAAATTATTTAGTCTATGGCACACAATGAATTTAATTTAATCTTTTTTATTGTATGTTTTCTCACAAATTAATCAAGTAAAATTTACTCATTTGTATTAATTAAAATGACTTAATTATAAAATGTACTGCCTTTTTCAGGTTAAGATAATAATGAATACAAAATGCAGTTTTTGTTGACAAACATGCTTTTATTGTCTTTTTGGACTGTAACCATAAATAACAAATATATATAAAATGTAAGCAGCAGTTTTAAGACATGAAAAAAAAAAGTTTACATTTCCCATGTCATTGAGAAACATCATTTTGTTACACAAAAACATGTGCATACAAATAACAACTTGTAGCAAAATGTATAAAACCATTTATACTAGCTAAAAGATTGTATGAACAACAATCATGTAGAACAGTATCAAACGCTCAATCAGTGCAGTTTTTTTTCCACCAGAACTTGATAATAATGCTTTGTCTCTCAATCTAAGACATGAGTTTGTTTTTAAGTGTTAGTAATTTGGGGGAAAACTTGCACACATCCAGTTCTAAGAAGAGCTTCTGAAAGGCCTCAAATGTGTGCCTCAGTTCTTTCGAGTAGGTGAGGTTTAGTGCATACGTCAGTCCAAGAAAAACAGCACAGGCTCTAGACAGATTTTCCAAGCCAGCCATGACTTGCACCCCCTCCAAGATGATGCTGACGTCCTCCTGATCATCCCTCTTGCAGATGGCAATTTTCATTATTTGCGGCAGGAGATCTTGCTGTACATCTGTATTGTTGCACTGTAAAACAACCATTAAATAAGTATTTTTATCTTGTCTGTCTCTCTATCATTATATATCTGTCCATAATTATAAAGTTTATTTGTGTACGGTTGTAAACAAACATTTTGAAACATTTTTCTTATAACAGCTTAAAATTCTAAATTTCTTTGTAAACACTAAAACAAAAAAATATGTTTCAGTGGACGGCACACACTGTCAAAATAACAAGCTCAAATATAGTTTCACCAATGACAGAGGGTGTATTCAGGGTAAAGAAAAAAAATACATTTGGTGACACCAGTGTAGGGGGGAAAACTGCAAATTAACCATGTTTACATGAGGAATATAGTGCATTCAGAATGTAAAACAGCCCCCACATTAATTCTAATTTTCAGTTTACTTATTCTGATTGTTGGGGTAAAGTTGTTTTCCCAATTATAAAGAATACCTTATCAATTATTTCTTCCTGTGTCTCGGAACTGCCCTGGGACATATGCAAAGAAAATTTCATTCAGGTTCGGGACTGCCCCGAACCACCTATGAAATATTGCTTGTAGATGTATAAAAGGCTGTGTGAAACTTTCAATAAACAAAGATAAACAAACTGACATTGTGTCAGTGACTTTATTTCCCGGGCCTGTCTCCTGCTGAGAGTCTAAACTGTTACTGGAAGCGCTCACTGGGGTGCCTGATTCACTGGGATCCGAAGGGTTGCTTCAACTGAAGCTTTGCACCTTAACACTGATGTTGATCCCAATCTGTAAATGTAACTGGTCCTACTTGCACCGCTCCAAGCAGAATTCGAACCAGCTTCACCGGCATTGGAGGTGGGTGCACTAACAAGGACGCTAAAGATCATAGCCTCTAGCATCAGTCACTGGGGCACCTCTTGAGGCCAAGTGGAGTGAGGTTTACTCACACAGCTCTTACTAGCTGCTCTCTGTTACATATAAATGAAATTACACTCTGCCTTACATCACGCCTTTTGGGTTTGAGGACTGAAAGATATAACCTACATTTTTTTTTTTGGTTACACTATTTCGATGGTCCACTTTTGACATTCTACTAACTGTAAGTAACTACTCTCATTAGAGTATTAGTAGACTGCAAGTAAACTGTTAGGTTAGGGTTAATAGATTACATTAACACATAGTTGCAAAGTTACTTATACTCAGTAGAATTTCTAAAGTGGACCACCAAAATAAAGTGTTACCTTTCTTAATATAGTGGCTGACAAAAGTCTTATTTGTGTTAAATATTTTCACAGTAGTTTTAGACAATTTAATTGTAAAAAAGTATTGTTCAGGTTCATCCCCTTGGAATTATAAGGTTCTATCTGACATTTTTGACAAAATTGAGTTATTCACATATTCTTATTCTGTGACAACTTATTTACATTATGTGACTTTTTTTAAGTTGTGTACATTTTTGGACTTTTTATTTAGAAAACAAAAAGGTTCTGTCTACAAAGTTGAACTCAAACTTCGTACTATAAGGTTCTATTTGCGAGCCAATCAGCACTTATCTAATTCTATCTATCTATCTATCTATCTATCTATCTATCTATCTCTCTCTCTTGGCTATTCTTTCTCAAGCCAACATCAAACAAACCTTTCAATCCATACTGATCTCTAGAGAGAAAGACATTTTACCTGTCACACTTTTTGTGGAATATTGGATTTTGTTAATTTAAGACACCTGTTTCAACTCATCAGCTCGTCAGAATAGGCATCGACATGAGACAACTAAAATTGAACTAATTCTCTTAAGCCTTAAAATTGCAGAAATGTCCTTAAATAAAAGAGGAAAATGTATCTCTTGGTTCTATTAGTGAAATCTTCTCAATATTTTGTATCAAACACTAAACCACAATTTCATTAATAAAATGTACACATTATTTTTAATTATTACGTAAAAACATTTAGTGAAAATTACAAGACCCATGATAAATTTTTTACAGTGTATAAAACATTGCATTTACAAGCCATAATTATATATAACGTGCACATCGGTAATCAATGTGACAACCAAATGAAACAGAAATTAAGCTACTAAATGAGGTTCGGATGATTACTGCGAATTGAAAAGCTGCAGCAGTTCTATGCTATACAAGTACACAAATGAGACTTGTAGAATAAAGTGTTTACTCATTTATTATGATACCAGAGCTATTTATATTATTAAACTAATTTAATTAAAAATGATATATTGAAATCAAATCAGGGTAGTTGACTTTTTGAGATTAATACTGGCTTGTACTTCAACATATTTGACCACAAGAGGGGGAACTTCAACATGAAAACTCTTCCAATTTTGTCAAAATTTGCTTTCATCTGATTTATATTATTAGGGGTGTGAAACCATACATTTATTGACTGGAATCACCTGGAAGCCTCAATAGTTGTCTGCAACGAATATATTTCATTAGTATTATTATGAAAATGTTTCTGCAGTTATTTTCAAAAGCTTATACAAACAATACACTTCATACAGTGATACACAGCTGTGTAGAGCATTGCCATATGTAATATGGAAGTCATTTGTCACTGGCTGGTTGCCAGATTGGTTTAAGTGACAGATTTTGGACAATTTTCAAACGTCTTCTTCTGTGAAACCGCAGGTACGATTGATGTGGAATTCTGTACACATGCCCTTGGCTAGATCCTCCATCAGATTTGTTAAAGGCAATACGATTCATGAAACGAGATGCTTAAAGCAATGCTTAAATTGCATAACGTGTCATAAATAGCAGGTTTGAAGTACATTAGAATGTATTAGACTGTGTTAGTACTGTGTAGATGTGTATTTGGCCCCCTGCATTGCTGCTTGCAGATATATTTATTATTACGCTTCCAGGTCCAGGATGCCTGGAAGCCTATTGTTGTTGTAAGGATTTTTATTATTATTATTATTATTATTATTATTATTATTATTATTATTATTATTTATTTATTTATTTATTTTTCTTTTCTTCCGCCAGAATATTTTCAAATGCCTATAACTTTTGAACTGCTTGGTGAAAACTCACCAAACTATGGTATGAGTGTAGGGGCTATGGTATGGTCACTTAAATACAATATGGTGGCCTAACGTCACATGGTTTGGCAGCCATCTTGAATGTAGTCCAAAAAATTGGACCGTTTTCAAACAGTGTTTTATCAGGAATGGTAAAGAGTTGAGTTATGAAACTTTTTCTACATAGTGTGCTTATGTAAATACTTGATTTGGATATATCAAAAAAATGATAAGTCACATGGTGTGCTCACAATTTTCAATTAAGCTGAAAACACTTGAGCCTCAGCTCCTCATAGACCATTTGACTGGCTGATGTGTGCTTTGGTATACAGCATCTGTGGACTGTTCTCTACAAATATTCTATAAGAAAAGTTCCTACGTGAAGAAATATGGGCGCAATGAACAAATGTTTTAGACAAAAAGTCAATTTTTTTACTGTAATGATGCACTGTCTCCACTTGTGGCAGCATATATCATATTTTTCACTGAGAAAACAAGATTCAGGCGCCATCTTTGGCATGCACATCGTAAAAACTAAGAACTATCAGTCACTTGCAACAGTACTACAATGGAAAGTATCTGTTTAAACACACAGACACTTCTGCAAGCAAATACAAATAGTATAAACTGAGATTTGTTATAGTGAGGGATCGTTTCAGAAAGAAAGCCGTTGAGAAAAGCTAGACAAACCGAAAGTGAAACTAAAACATAGAATTAAAAGTGATTCACAAAACACGAAAATACAAGTTATTAAAATAAATACAAGAATATGAACAATGGTACAACAGCAATGACGTTGCTGAATCTGTAGTGGTGGGTTATTGCTTTAATTTGAAAATCATTTCAATCTGAGATCGAGTGCCACCGCGAGTGCATTACTACTGTTTAATGTTAACGATGCAACACGGGGGCACGATTTTGTCCTCTTCTATCTCAGTGAGATCGTATATTATGGTGACATATTATATACTGAACAATGCAGAATCGCTGGCTCTACAAAGTAGAGTTGAAAGGGTAAACATAAGACGTGTACTGTGCGAGCTACACCCGAAAATACAGACCTACTCTGTCTTTGTACATTGTAACAGCAAAAGACTAAGGGCAGGATTAAATCAAAAATGTTTGCGAGCGCGAAAAGTCCCAGAAGAGTCACAGGAGGGGATCTCGCAGCTCAGCTCCTCGCTGAATTAAATCTGAAATGTGCGGAGCTGCGAGCGGGAGGAGCCGGATTTTCTGGCGGGGTTTCTGGGGTGGGCGGGCGCGTGAGAGAAATCGCGAGCCAATCACAGTGTCTGAAATCTGAGTGACAGCGAGGGCGCGAGAGCAGGACGTGCTGCGAGGAGAGCGATGCGTCGATAAAGCAGAGAAATCAAAACTGTGACCCGCCCGCTAATAGCAAACTACACAACTGTACTCAGTTGCGGCTTCATTTTCAGTAAGATGACACTTTCTTCTAACCATAAATGTAACCGCTGTGATGTACAGGTGTGTAGTTTGCTATTAGCGGGTGGGTCAAAGTTTTAATTTTATCCAGCCCCACGATAGCGCCTGAAGGTACAGCTCCACGCTGTAAATTGAAAGCATGAGTCTACCCGCTGAAACACAATTACAAACCTGTACTGTGTAGCGGCTAAAAAAGAGTAGGAGAAAATAATACAATAATAAAAACAAAGCCGCTCTTGATGACAGCTGTGTATTTTAAATTTTGTATGTCTTCGCAGACAATCTTATCCAGGCGTTATCTATAGCCGTGGATCAATGCTGGTATCTTCGGTTATATATGAATACCAGAAAAATGCAAGTCTCTTATTCAGGGACGCTTTAAATCAGCGTTTACTTGTCATGTGCACTTTGTATTGCTCTGTTTTGTAAGATTGCCAATAAACATATAAACACATATAATAATAATAAGAATAATAAGAATAAGAATAAGAATAATATGTGTAGCGCGGTGTATTCAATAAAAACTGACCCACTGGCTAATACAAAACTACTAAATGAACATCATAGTGGTTACATTAATTATTAGAATAAATGATCAACTGAAGAATGAAGCCGCAACTGAGTCCAGTTCTGTAGTTTTGTATTAGCAGCGGTCAAAGATTTGATTCAATCTGGCCCCTAGTTTGCCGGTATAATGTCGGTTGATGTGTGATTGTTCACTGGATGTGTCCCATTGTGATATGTGGTTGTGAAGCAAATATATATTTCATGGAGATATTGATATAAGTTGTTCGACTCCGATATGACTCAGAATCGCTCATTTCAGGTGTTTAATTTTCTACATTTTCTGGTGGAGGACCCCCAGACCCCCACCGTGAATCCCTCATTACGCCTCGCCCTCATTTTCCTGGCTACGCCACTGATCCATACATAGATACTCTTTATAGTACACATTGTAATATGACAGTGTAATATAATTGTGTATATGTCAGTTGTATATATGTCAATCTACATCATTGATTTTCCACAGTGCCAGCTGTGATAGCGGTGCTGATAGTGGCTTGGCGCCCCCACAACGTCCCCTACTGTAGTTTGAAAGGAGCCTGTAGCATATAGGCTAACGCGGCACATAATTGTCTCCACGGTAAGAGGATGGTTGCGTGCAAATCTATTGTTCAATTTATCCTTCAGCAGGTGACACAATAACGATATGCTGTGTCTATCAAACCGATAATGTCTTATTAAAAGGTGATCGGAAGGTCTAGAAAGTTCCGATGGATCTGAAAGTGTAGGGCTGGCATCGTCTTCCACGCCTTCGGGCATCGATGTCTGCCGTTATAATTTTAATTGTCATAATAGTCCACTTTCTCTTGTATAGATGGCGATATGGTGCTCATTCAATCCAATTGCGTCATGCGTGTGTGATATGTGATTAGTAATGAATGATTGACTGATGCTACATTATTACTGGTTTCATTATGTTGTTGCATATCATCTCCGTGTTATATAGGCTGCTGTGTCTAGGATAAAGGCATAACGTTGGCCACCTGCTACTAGATAATTGATTGTTCAGATTATTCCATATTTTTCTAGAATATATACAGTGGGGGAAAAAAGTATTTGATCCCCTGCTGATTTTGTACGTTTGCCCACTGACAAAGAAATGATCAGTCTATGATTTTAATGGTAGGTGTATTTTAACAGTGAGAGACAGAATAACAACAAAAAAATCCAGAAAAACGCATTTCAAAAAAGTTATACATTGATTTGCATGTTAATGAGGGAAATAAGTATTTGACCCCTTCGACTTAGTACTTGGTGGCAAAACCCTTGTTGGCAATCACAGAGGTCAGACATTTCTTGTAGTTGGCCACCAGGTTTGCACACATCTCAGGAGGGATTTTGTCCCACTCCTCTTTGCAGATCCTCTCCAAGTCATTAAGGTTTCGAGGCTGTTTGGCAACTCGAACCTTCAGCTCCCTCCACAGATTTTCTATGGGATTAAGGTCTGGAGACTGGCTAGGCCACTCCAGGACCTTAATGTGCTTCTTCTTGAGCCACTCCTTTGTTGCCTTGGCTGTGTGTTTTGGGTTATTGTCATGCTGGAATACCCATCCACGACCCATTTTCAATGCCCTGGCTGAGGGAAGGAGGTTCTCACCTAAGATTTGATGGTACATGGCCCTGTCCATCATCCCTTTGATGCGGTGCTGTTGTCCTGTCCCCTTAGCAGAAAAACACCACCAAAGCCTAATGTTTCCACCTCCATGTTTGACGGTGGGGATGGTGTTCTTGGGGTCATTCCTCCTCCTCCAAACACGGCGAGTTGAGTTGATGCCAAAGAGCTTGATTTTGGTCTCATCTGACCACAACACTTTCACCCAGTTCTCCTCTGAATCATTCAGATGATGGCAAACTTCAGACGGGCCTGTACATGTGCTTTCTTGAGCAGGGGGGCCTTGCGGGCGCTGCAGGATTTCAGTCCTTCACGGCATAGTGTGTTACCAATTGTTTTCTTGGTGACTATGGTCCCAGCTGCCTTGAGATCATTAACAAGATCCTCCCATGTAGTTCTGGGCTGATTCCTCACCGTTCTCATGATCATTGAAACTCCACAAGGTGAGATCTTGCATGGAGCCCCAGACCGAGGGAGACTGACAGTTATTTTGTGTTTCTTCCATTTGCGAATAATCGCACCAACTGTTGTCACCTTCTCACCAAGCTGCTTGGCGACGGTCTTGTAGCCCATTCCAGCCTTGTGTAGGTCTACAATCTTGTCCCTGACATCCTTGGACAGCTCTTTGGTCTTGGCCATGGTGGAGAGTTTGGAATCTGATTGATTGATTGCTTCTGTGGACAGGTGTCTTTTATACAGGTAACGAGCTGAGATTAGAAGCTCTCCCTTTAAGAGAGTGCTCCTAATCTCAGCTCGTTACCTGTATAAAAGACACCTGGGAGCCAGAAATCTTGCTGATTGATAGGGGATCAAATACTTATTTCCCTCATTAACATGCAAATCAATTTATAACTTTTTTGAAATGCGGTTTTCAGGATTCTTTTGTTGTTTTTCTGTCTCTCACTGTTAAAATACACCTACCATTAAAATTATAGACTGATCATTTCTTTGTCAGTAGGCAAACGTACAAAATCAGCAGGGGATCAAATACTTTTTTCCCTCACTGTATATATCTATATATATATATATATATATATATATATATATTTTTTTTTTTTTTTTGTGTGTGTGTGGGGGTTTTTGCACCCAATGTGCAGTGCCTAAACGTCACACACTTATATGTGTACTGGCTTGCAAGTTATACAACCATATATGCCTGTAACAATATTCTATAAATGTCATCCAGACGTCTTTACCTTTACCCTTTACCTTTTTGTGTACATATTCATAATAGCAATTATACAGCTGCTGACAGTGTAATTCGATGTAGTGTTTGTGTCTTAAAAGTCGCCTTCATTCCCAAATATACATATAGCCCACGGGCGTCGCTAGACCCTATTCAGTGGGGCTTCAGCCCCCCTACATTTTCTGTCAGCCCCCCTAAAAATATTACGATCAAAGACGTACGAAGCAACGGAGAACAGCGTCCAAACTCCCCCCCATTATGCGTCTGTAGAAACACCGTTTTCCAGCCCCTATAACTGTCAGTGAGAAGCACCGAGCAGCCTGTAGAGAGAGATGCGTGAACTGTAGAAATACTGTACTGTCCAACATCAGCTACAAAATGCATCAATCACAATCCACATTCAATCCGTGTATCCAAATGTATCAAACATGGAAACACCCCCGTAACATAGGGTATAGGCTTAATATACATCATTGTAGTGAGTACGAGTGAGGTGTAATATACACTTGATAGTGTATATACACTTGATAGTAGCACTTTTCCCATGAAAGATCTGATAAGATGGAATCAATTGTTAAGACATGAAAGGAAGAAAGCAAGAGCAGAATAAACAAGTAATGAAACCAAAACGAAACAAAACGAACACGGACACATTGCTGAACAAAACAATATAAATATATATTTTCTCTATGTGCACGAATAATAAGCAACATTTCGTTTATGTAGATGTTGGGCGCAACATCTAATGTATTATTATCGCATTGTACACAGTTATTTCACTGACACAGAGCCGCACTGTGAATAAAGCCGGAGCTGCGCTTTCTCTTCACTGTGCCTTAACCGCGAGAGGCTTTAGACTGCGAGAGCATTTTCAGGGTGTTTTCTCGCAGATATTTTCTTGATTTAATGCAGCGAAAATGTAACCACTCCCAATGTATTGTTGGGCGGGATTAACTACAACTTTAACCAGCCGCTAATAGCAAACTACACAACTGTACATCATGGGAGTTACTTTAAAAATTAGACGAGAGTAGCATCTAACTAAACATGAAAGCGCGACTGAGTATAGTGGTGTAGTGTTGTAGTAGCGGCTGTGTGAAAGTTGTGTTTTATTCTCTCTCATTGTGCCAGAAAGGAGCTGAGAGAAGGTCGTTTTGCGGCGCAAATGGGGTCAGATTTAATACCACGATAGTTTAGCAGCGCAATTTCCACTCGCAGTCATGCTGCTAATGCTTCTGCAAGCGACTCGCAGCGCAAACATTTTTGATTTAATCCTGCCCTAAGTCACAATCAGTCACTTGCAACAGTACAGTATTAGAGTGGAAAGTATTCGTTCAAACACACAAAGACTTCTGCATGCAAATACAAATACTGTGAACTGAGATGTGTTTATATTGAGGGATTGTTTAAGCTGTAGAGAAACAGGGAAGAAGTACAAGAGAAAATTAAAGCGAAACTAAAAATATAATTTGAATATAAAGTCATTTCAAACTGAAATCGAGTGCCACCACGAGTGAATGACTTCACTCGAGGGGTGTCCTCTTCTCTCTCAGTGAAATCGTAATTTATGGTGACATGTTATATACTGAACTGTGCAGAATCGCTTGGTCTTTGCTGTAACGTTGAAAGGATGAACATGAGAAGTTTCCTGTGTGAGCTATACCCGAAAAAATTGACATACTCGGTCAGGTGCATTAGTAAAAACGAATTGCTGCTATTTGCCCCTTAGTGATATACTTTGCTTTTCCAGGTGTAAGTATATATAACGCACACAGCATTAATCAATGTATTAACCCTGTTTGGTCAAGCGAGATTACTGAAGGTAGGACTGCCTCAAGCCGATGTGCCAAAGTCTTGGCAAGGATATTTACATTTGTGTTAAGAGGGGAGATGGGATGATACGAAGCACAGTTCAAGGGGTTCTTGTCCTTTTTTAATAACAATTAAATAGATGCTTGACATAGGTTGGAGGTAGGGACAATGAAGTGAAGGATTTTAAAAATGCAGAACTGAGCAAAGGGGCAAGTTGAGGGCAGATTTTTTAATAAAATTCCACTGGAAACCAGTCTGGACCTGGAGACTTACCACTCTGCATTGACTGAATTGCCCTCTTCAAGAGAAAGAGGCTGTTTTAAGCTTGCTTTAGATTCAGGATTAATTGCAGGAATATCTAAGTTATCAAATAAAGAATTGTACAGAAGGGAAATCAGAAGTGTATAGAGTGGAATAAAAGACCCTAAATCCATGTATTTCTTGCTGATCCACAGTGGTTGAGCCAGTATGCGTGCGAATCTCAGTAATTAAATTGGCAGCTACAGACTGACGCAATTGATGAGCCAGGATTTTACTTGCTTTGTCCCCATGTTCATACATAGTATGGCAGGACTTATATAGTAGATGTTCAGCCTGCTTGATAGACAAGAATTTGAATTCAGTCTGCAGAGTTAATCGATCCTTATAGAGGTCAGGTGATTGCTGTTTATTAGTTTGAGCAACGTATGAAATTATTTTTCCATGCAGGTAAATTCTCAGGGTCTCCCATAGTGTGGAATTGGAGATGACTGGGATAGTGTTGATATGTAGGAACAGACCTATCTGCAAAATAATAAACTTATAATAGGGAATTAAATTGAGAATTAAATTGCCAAGGACCCCAAGGTGGAGATTGATTATAGAAGCGTTAATTCAAAAGGGGCTTGATCAGATATTACTATACTATCATAAATGCAAGAGTTAACAGAAGGGAGTAGCTTATTGTCTAAAAGTAATCAATATGTAACACCTTTCTATCAGAACCAGAATTAACTTTTTCAGCAATTTGAGCTACAGTAGCTCATCTGTTGGATTGGACCACACAGGCCAGCCTTCGCTCCCCATGTGCTTCAATGAGCATTGGCTGACCCATAACCCTGTCGCCGGTTCACTACTTTTCCTTCCTAGGACCACTTTTGATAGGTACTGACCACTGCAGACCAGGAACACCCCACATGAGCTGCTGTTTTGGAGATGCTCTGACCCAGTCGTCTTGCCAATTTGGCCCTTGTCAAAGTCGCTCAGATCCTTATGCTTGCCCATTTTTCCTGCTTCTAACACATCAACTTTGAGGACAAAATGTTCACTTGCTGCCTAATATATCCCACCCACTGACAGGTGCCATGATAACTAGATTATCAGTGTTAATCACTTCACCTGTCAGTGGTCATAATCTCCCTTCGATAGCTCTCTCGATAGCCGTTGAATCTACTCCTTAACCTGGAAGTATTGCACCCTAAGAATAATGGGACGGGGCCTGTCTCCTTCCCTAGGTCTTGGCATTATCGATCAGTGAGCACGATCCAGAACAGGCAGGGAGTCTGACTTATTCTTCCCAATGATATCAACAAAGAACTACGACAGGAAAGTAGTAGGATCATGACCCTCCACTCCTTTCACTACACCAACAACACACAGGTTGTTCCTCCGTCCCCTTCCACCTAAATCCTTTACTTTCCATTTGAGCATCTCATTCTCTGCAGAAAGGCCGCTGCAAGAGGCTTCCGTCACCCTGTCAGATATGTCGCTCAGAGACCTCTCTACCTCCTGCAGTCGGCTGCCATACGAGTGCCCTTAAGAGTAGCAATAGCCCCACGCATTTCAGATCAAAACGATTCTATGGAGCTCTGTATTTTGCTCACCGCTGCGACAAGAAAGGCCAGGTCTCCGCCACTTTCTGGTGAGGGATTGCCAGCCCCAGTCATGCCTGAATCCGAATCGGGTTGAGTCGCCTCCATCGCTGGCCCCTTCTTGCCTTTTTGTTTAGACATGGTTTTAAAACAATAATACACATAATATACTGCAGTTCATCGCTTAAAATAAAAACAAGAAAATAACGTTTGCTGAAAAAAATTGAAATATCGCAGGAGCTCTCTGTTCACACGTCAGATTGGAAGCTGTAGGCATTCAGGGTAATGAAAGTAGATGGATTATGAACTGGTTGATGTATAGGAAGCAGAGGGTGTTGATTAGAGGAGTTGCTTCTAACTGGAGTGAGGTTGTTAGTGGAGTTCCACAGGGATCAGTACTAGGGCCTTTGCTTTTTCTAATCTATATTAATGATCTAGACTCTGGGATAGTTAGCAAACTTGTCAAATTTGTAGATGATAGTAAAATAGGTGGCTCAGCAGATACAATCTCGGCAGCACAGGTTATTCAAAGGGACTTAGATAATATTCAGTTGTGTGCCGACACCTAGCAGATGAAATTCAATGTGGACAAATGCAAGGTATTACAGCTATTGCTGGAAGACAAACCATTTTATTTTCCTTTCTCTCTCTGCCAATCTCTCTCTGAGGATTGCATTTCTGTCCATGTTATCTCCTGTGTCATGCCCAGATTTTTGTAATGTTCAGACACCTTGGTCGGACAGTATATGTATTTTCCAGGCGCTCCTGGTAACATTGTATGGACGTGGGGTCTGTTTGGCCCCTGTTGTAATTGTAGCTGGCAGAAGCGGCACAGTCAGCCAGCAGGGTGGGGTTCAGGCTGCTTCCTCTTCTTTTCATTCTTCTGCACTACTCTTTGTTTTGTGGCATCAAGCACCCTCTGGAAATACATGGTTGTAATAAACTGCTCAAAAGGCATTCCTGAATCAGTCAGACCTTCAGACCCATACAATTTGAACACTTTTGTGGAACAGTAAAAGAACCTGAGTTTTCCCTGCTGATGAACCATCCGTAGAAACCAAACATGTTTTAGTCATATTAGTTACTGCTGCTGCTGTCCATGATTTATTGAACAATCTGTTCAGTAGTGATAATGGCAGCTTATGTCAAAGTGACAGCCGGAAGCCCCTCCTCACCCAGATGCCTCATGGGCCAGGAAGCCCCTCCTCACCCAGATGTCCCATGGGCCAGGAAGCCCCCTCCTTACCCAGATGCCCCATGGGCCACAAAGCCCCCTCCTTACCCCCGGTTAACCTTTGAACCGGAACCATCTCCTCCTTCCTACCACCCCCCGAGTTTACCCTTTGACCCTCTCTAGTCAGCCATCTTGTTAGGATGACCGCCATCTTGTTAGGCTGACAGTAATTTTGGAAAGGGCACAGGTCATCTTGACAACAGTTAAACGTATTATTATTTGTTTTAGGTTATATGTTTTATGACTAGGTTTGGTATGATATGGTGTTGGCAATATAAAATAAAAAAAAGTTTTAATAAAAAGTATTTTAAACTGTGTTTAGTGATGTGAGTGTGATGTTTTTATGTTATATATTTTATGATTAGGTTTGGGATGGTACAGTGTTAGCAAAATAAAAGAAAAAGAAAGGTATAGACATTCAAAAAATGACACTCGGTAAAATATGCATCAATGTCAGTATTTTATTGTGACAGTTCTAAAACATGATAACAAGGCATCAGGTCAGATGTAGACAGTGAGATTAGATACTGACACAGGTGACCAATGACCCCGCCTCCCGAACACCTACAGCAGCCAGGAAGAAACAACTGAATTGTACTGCACTAGCAACTCCCTCTACTTGTTTAATGGCAAGGGCTGTGACACTGATCATGGCTATTCTGTCTAGCACAGTGTAGAAATTGGGTTTGGTCATGATAGGAATAGTATTTCCAAAAGAACTCTGCAGAACGTTTTGGACAGCTGTAAAAGCAGATTCACCAGGCGGTGACTCTTTATACAGCATTCTCTTGAGCACATTGGGAAGTGCCTCCACTGTTTTCTCAACATCCTCAACTAGAGATTTCACATCAGAATTACCAGTATCATACAAATCACCAATCTTGCAAGCTATTAGAGTGAGGATGACAAGATTCCTCAAACATACGTAAACGTAATTCCAAGGTCCCCAGGGCTTTCTTTCTCTGAAAAAATATAGGAATTAAAATGTAATGTCTTATTATACAGAAAAGCAGAGCAGACACAAACAGTATTTTATTTATGTTTGTAAACACATGATAAGACTATCTATTTGCATTACTTTCTCATCCACACTTTCTAACAAGTCACTAAACCATCTTGAAGGTAGAGCGCATGTTTCTAGGCTATGCAAAAGAGTTTTCACTTCTTTCTCAGTCTGCTTGTTTATACTCATTCCACGTAGGGTACGAGCAACACATAACAAAACGTTTAGCAAACTTGTGACACTTATTTTGTCGCATATAAGAGCTACACTACTCCAGACACTACCTTGCTCATGATCTAAAGTTAGACAGATGTGATGTAGTTGGCTGGGGTCTCCTATCAGACAGGCTTCACATTTATCAACTAATTCACGGCCTATACAATGTTTTAACACAAGGGCGACACTGGCCTTTACAGTATGTCTCATCACCAGTCTAACATGCTCATCCTGGTATTTACAATTATATCTCCCACCTTCACTGTCTGAATCAAAACTCTTGTGGGTTCTAGCAAGGCAAGAACAGAAGCATGCAATGGTCAGTCTTGTTCTGGGTCTTAAAGAGCCGACAGAGGAATCAATGTCACTGGTGTCAGGGCCACCATTATTCTAATGCAGAGAAAAGAAAATAACACTTAAAACTGAAATGAGTCTCTAAGTAAATAAGCACATGACTATAGAAGGTTCTAGGGCCTTTATAGTTACCTCTCTTTCTGCTGATTGCCCAACTCCCCCGTCAATGTCAGAGGTGCTGTTTTCATCCTCACTGCCATGGTCAGGGTCCTCGTCATCATTGTCAGACTCATCAGCAGTGCTGACACCTTCATCTTCATCAGACATCTGGGCAGCTTCACCGGGGCTCAGGAGAGGAATTCCTACACCAGTCTTTTGTTAAACAAACAAATAAAAAAATGTATTTAAATTCACTTTTTCGCTGAAATGTATACACACACACACAACCTTTTCTGTTGCAGGAGGAGCCAGGTGTGGCCTGTTAGGTGTGAATTGGGGGTAGTAGACAAAAGCTACTTAAACAGCTGTTTCTCACTGACAAAATGTAGGCAGTTGACTAGGCAATTGGAACCAAGAGACAAAAAAAAAACAAAAAAACTAACATTTAGAAGCATGTGGCCACTACAGTGTCAGATTTGCAGAATGATTGCCTTCCTGCATGAACTCATCCAAGAAAGTTTCATTTGTGAACGTTGTCAACAGGTTGAAATCCTAGAGATCAAGGTTTGTGATCTTGAGGCTCAGCTTGTCGATCTGTGCTGTATTAGGGATATAGAAGAATTGGTCAATCAGCCCATGAGAGAGATGGTGTGCACTACAATACCTAGGAGAGTTGAGACCTTAGAGCAGGACAGTGTAGAGAACTGCTGGGTTACAGTAGGTCGTAACCACAGAAAAGGGCATGCACAACACCTAGAGACACCCCAAGAGCTAGAATTGCTCAACAGGTTCCAACTGCTGGACACAGAGTTGGACAGTGACAGCTCAGAGGGTGATCTGGGGGCAGTTGAGCACCAGAGCACCATGGTGCACACTCCCCCCCAGAAGAGGGAGGTAGTTCTAGTAGGAGACTCAATTCTTGCGGTGTAGATCACACAGTGTGTTCTAGTGACAAGGAGACCCGCATGGTATCTTGCCTGCCTGGTGCTCAGGTTGCAGATCTCCCTAAACTAGTAGACGGGCTACTGGCCAAAGCCGGAGGGAATCCACTGGTCATGGTCTACATTGGAACCAATGACATAGGAAAAGGTAGGACAGAGGTTCTGCAAGACAAATTTAAAGAGTTAGGAACAAAACTAAACAGCAGAACCTCCACAGTAGTTTTCTCTGAAATACTTCCGTTACCACGTGCCAGGCCAGGGAGACAGGCAGAGATTAAAAAGTTTAACACATGGTTGAAAGCTTGGTGTAGGGAAGAGGGGTTTAGGTTTATAGAGCATTGGTCTTTCTTCTGGGATAGATGGGACCTGTACAAAATGGACAGTCTACATCTAAACAGAAGGGGGGCTAATGCATTGGGAGAGCGTATGTGCAGTGAAATTGAGAATCATTTAAACTAGGAACCAGGGGGACAGGGAGCTATGACAATGGGAGATGTTCCTCTAAGGAAAGAAAACAAAGGGAACCCACTAGTAGGAAAGTCCTGAAATGTTTGTACATCAATGCCAGGAGTATAAGGAACAAGATGTTAGACTTGGAAGCCACAGTGCTGGCATGTGACTATGATGTTGTAGGAGTGACAGAAACATGGCTTACAGAAAATGATGGGGATGAATACAAGTTGGAAGGATACACACAGTTTAGGAGAGACAGGCAAAATCGAAGAGGGGGTGGGGTAGCATTATATGTCAAAAATGACATTGAGGCAGAAGAACTCATATTAGATCCCAGTAATGGAACAGAATCTTTGTGGGTGAAACTTTTGAACAAGAGATCTGGAGGATTAGTGGTAGGAGTGTGTTACAGGCCACCAAACTCAGATATTCAGCAAGATGTTGCATTGTACAGTGTAATCAGGACTGCATGTAGCAAGGATGTGGCTGTTATAATGGGATTTCAATTTCCCAAACTTAGACTGGGAAAGCCCAGTAGGGACTACAGAAGCAGAAATCGAAATGGTTGAGATTGTAAATGACTGCTTTCTAACTCAGTTTGTTATTGAACCAACTGGGGAGAGTGCATGTATTGACTTGATCTTTTCAAATGACCAAGACAGAGTCAGGGGGACAGTAGTTAGAGAACCAATGGCAAATTGTGATCACAATATGGTTAGCTTTGAGGCACTTTTAAAATATTATTAGAATATTTTATTGCCATGCTGGAATACCCATCCACGACCCATTTACAATGCCCTGGCTGAGGGAAGGAGGTTCTCACCCAAGATTTGAGAGTATATGGCCCTGTCCATCGTCCCTTTAATGCGGTGCCAGTCCCCTTAGCAGAAAAACACCCCCAAAGCATAATGTTTACACCTCCATGTTTGACGGTGGGGATGGTGTTCTTGGGGTCATTCCTCCTCCTCCAAACATAGCAAATTGAGTTGATGCCAAAGAGCTCAATTTTGGTCTCATCTGACCACAACACTTTCACACAGTTCTCCTCTGAATCATTCAGATGTTCATTGGCAAACTTCAGACGGGCCTGTACATGTGCTTTCTTGAGCAGGGGGACCTTGCGGGCGCTGCAGGATTTCACGGTGTAGTGCGTTACCAATTGTTTTCTTGGTGACTATGGTCCCAGCTGCCTTGAGATCATTAACAAGATCCTCCCATGTAGTTCTGGGCTGATTCCTCACCGTTCTCATGATCATTGAAACTCCACGAGGTGAGATCTGGCATGGAGCCCCAGACTGAGGGAGACTGACAGTTATTTTGTGTTTCTTCCATTTGCGAATAATCACACCAACTGTTGTCACCTTCTCACCAAGCTGCTTGGCGATGGTCTTGTAGCCCATTCCAGCCTTGTGTAGGTCTACAATCTTGTCCCTGACATCCTTGGACAGCTCTTTGGTCTTGGCCATGGTGGAGCGTTTGGAATCTGATTGATTGATTGAGTCTGTGGACAGGTGTCTTTTATACAGGTAACAAACTGAGATTAGGAGCACTCCCTTTAAGAGAGTGCTCCTAATCTCAGCTCGTTACCTGTATAAAAGACACCTGGGAGCCAGAAATCTTGCTGATTGATAGGGGATCAAATACTTATTTCCCTCATTAACATGCAAATCAATTTATAACTTTTTTGAAATGCGTTTTTCTGGATTTTTTGTTGTTATTCTGTCTCTCACTGTTAAAATACACCTACCATTAAAATTATAGACTGATCATTTCTTTGTCAGTGGGCAAACGTACAAAATCAGCAGGGGATCAAATACTTTTTTCCCTCACTGTATGTGATAAAGAGGTGTTTTTCACCCTTGCTTTAAGATGCATTACTATTTATGTACAGCACAATTAGGCTGGGATTAAATCTAAACTTTGACCCACCCGCTAATAGAAAACTACAGAACTGTACTCAGTTGCAGCTTCATTTTTAGTAAGATGCCATTTTCTTCTAATCATAAATGTAACCACTATGATGTACAGGTTTGTAGTTTGCTATTAGCGGGTGGGTCAAAGTTTTGATTTAATCCGGCCGTTAGTCAGATATGAATTCGTTATTTTAACTTTTTTTATAAAGGTGACCTGCCTGGTATGACCTGAGTAATGGGGATAATGTTTCTATCTCTCACAAATTTAATAAGACAATTGAAAAAAGTAATAGTTTAAGAATATATACACAGATATATATATACCATTGTTTAAAAGAAACTCACCTATCTACCCACTGGTATTGGGCCTTTTCTACACCAGCACCTTCATATCTGTTCGCTAATCTGCATTCCAACTGCACCATCACCCAGGAAAGGATCATCCAATTCTCATTCATAACAGCGTAGGATGACATGGTGTCAGATGTCAACTTAATTTTTCTGGCAACTTTCCTGGTGTGGTCAGATCTCATTACTTGCCCAAATGTGCCCTGTGTAAACTTGTTGATGACTGACTCTTGACATTGATGCTTCTGTATCAGACAATCAGTAAAATGTTGGTATACCTCAGAGAAAGTTTTTCCAGCCATTGTGGATTGTCAGCAAACCAGTGCTTTTTTCATGCTTTACAGCACAGTCTGGATGTAAATATATAATATTGACCACTGATGCCAACAATCACTCTGGGTCTTCCCACCCCAGATGAGACTATCAGTGGCTGAGAACATCCATGTAAGCAGCGAAGTGTGAAATTGTTTTTCAACCTGCTCATAATGGTACTATCCTCAGGTTTCCAAATAAAGAATAGGTGGAGCTGAAAATACTTTGGTCAAAACAGCGAAACACTGTTCATTGGGAGACATACAGGATGCGATCCAGGCCACAGTCCCAAGGCTTCTAATTCTGTCTTCATCCACACCTTCCACTCTTGAGAACATCTCCAACCCTTGATTCCTTTATCAAAACTAATTGTGTGAGGAGAAGCAAATGATGACACTTGTATGGAAGTAGGTGGTAGGGGTGTACCTTTAGGCAAAATATATGAATAATTTTTAGTCCAGACCACAAAGCTTGCACAGTACACAACTATTTTCTGTAATGGTGCGCTGGCAATGGCACTCACAGTCACAGACTCTGTACCTGCATAAAATATAAAATATCAGTATCTTTTTATAGTGTTTAATTTTTTCTAAACTGGTAATTATTTAGTGTAAAAGATTAAGAAAAACATGTATATAGTGACAGTACAGACAAAAACTTAGGTTTGTGAAACAACAAAAGCAATGAATTGTGTATTTGTATGCATGTGCACATAATGATGATTTCAGTACACTTATCAATGAAATGTAAATAGCATACCTTGTGCTTGACCAGATGGAGCCACTTCTGACACCATTGATAACAGTGGTGATGTAGGCTTTACAGGTGGACTTATGTTTTAAAAACAAAGAAATGTTTCAAATGAAAGTTATGTTTATTAAGATTATGCAAGTAATACATATTTACAATCTGACTGGCATACATCCTTGTTGGTAGTGTCACCTCCAGGTGGTCTTGATACTGTAGAATTAGATCGTTCGGAATGTATTAAAAAAAGTTTATTCATATTCTTACTGTGAAGCAGATTAATTGTTAGTGTTAGTATTAGTATGGCAATAACAATATTCCATGTTTAAAGTTTTTATCTTTGGTTGTGCCACCTTATTCACTAATAAGATCATTTCTATGTGAAATGAACATAGATAACTTGTTTCACTTTTGACTAGTTTCAAAATCAAAATAACATAATAAACGTTTACTTACAAGCTTGTGCAGTAAATTTAGATGGTGATATATCTATCATTACCTTTTCCAGGTATTCATGACCACTGACAGGTGAAGTGAATAACACTGATAATCTCGTTATCATGGCACCTGTCAGTGGGTGGGATATATTAGGCAGCAAGTGAACATTTTGTCCTCAAAGTTGATGTGTTAGAAGCAGGAAAAATGGGCAAGCGTAAGGATCTGAGTGACTTTGACATGGGCCAAATTGTGATGGCTATACGACTGGGTCAGAGCATCTCCAAAACTGCAGCTCGGGTGTTCCCGGTTTGCAGTGGTCAGTATCTATCAAAAGTGGTCCTAGGAAGGAAAAGCAGTGAACCGGCGACAGGGTCATGGGTCGGCCAAGGCTCATTGATGCACGTGGGGAGCGAAGGCTGGCCCGTGTGGTCCGATCCAACAGAAAAAGTTAATGCTGGTTCTGATAGAAAGGTGTCGGAACACACAGTGCATCACAGTTTGTTGCGTATGGAGCTGCGTAGCCGCAGACTAGTCAGGGTGCCCATGCTGACCCCTGTCTACTGCCGAAAGTGCCTACAATGGGCACGTGAGCATCAGAACTGGACCACGGAGCAATGGAAAAAGGTGGCCTGGTCTGATGAATCACGAGTTCAGGGTGTTGACTTGGCCTCCAAATTCCCCAGATCTCAATCAAATCGAGCATCTGTGGTATGTGCTGGACAAACAAATCTGATCCATGGAGGCCCCACCTCGCAACTTACTGGACTTACAGGAGTCCATGCCTCGACAGGTCAGGGCTGTTTTGGCGGAAAAAGGGGGACCTACACAATATTAGGCAGGTGGTCATAATGTTATGGCTGATTGGTGTATATCTAGTAAATAGAAAATATTTAAGTATTTAATTTTTGTTTTTAACTTCATGACATTCGTTACTACTTGAAGTAGTGAAGTAATTACATGCCTGGTTCTTGTGGGGGAGGCACAGACACTGTTGAGGGAACAGAAACAGCCCGAGGGGGCACAGACACCATCGAGGGAACAGAAACAGCCCCAAGTAGCACAGACACTGTTGAGGTAGCTCTAGAAAAAAGATCCCTTTTCCTCTGCAAGTAACTTTGTAGCTTATGCATTTTTGTCCCCGGTACACATTTTCTGCTGAGAATAAATGCAGCATAACCATCGGCTTCGCTTTATCGAAATCTCTCTCCAGGTGTCTTCAGCGCGCACCCCAAATCCAACAAGATTGTCATCTTCAGATTTCTCAGGTCCCATTGGCACATCTTTCTTGTGCGTTTCAAATTTCAGAAGATCCTCAATTTTGTTGTGGCTCAGTGCATAATCAATGAATGACATTAAACTGTCCTTACTGTGTCCTTGTGAAGAAGGAAACCTTTAGCTGTTTCCTCCTGTACATTTGTGATCAGGTACATGGTGTAACCGACATCATTTTCCAGAAGCCATCTGAATGATTTCCCCTAATATCAGCCAAAGTCGGCGCAGTTGGTCTTTGAGACCTTTTTGGATCACGTGCGGAACAGACCAGGGAGGCGCCAACCATGACTCATTTCAAAAAGGGCAAAAGGAGCACTGTTTTTATTGTTTGAGTATTTTACATTACGAAAATTAAACATACAAAGTTTTAATACTCATGATTAAAAACTGTTTTTAAAAAACAATTCTAAAATCATTTCTGAAACTTTTAAAATCCTTAAAAGTTTTAAACAGAACAAGTGAATTCAAAAGTGTGTTAAATATCAAAACAATTTGTATTAAATATGGCAAACTGCCAAAATAACTATAATGAAAAAAAAAACATCTGATGTGTTGTTTTAAAACGGTAGATGCATTAGACAAAATAAAGAACAAAACATGTTTCTAAAGCAATACAAAACAGTCTAATACATCTTTTTCTAATTTTAAAAACAGTCAGCACATCAGACAAACCATAAACATAAAAAAAAACCTCAAAACCCTGTGATTTAAAACCATTTAAAACAAAGACCATAATCAGTCTTTATAAAATTAAAATCAACAATCCTGCAGAGGAGGCCCTCACAGTCCTGATAGAGATGTTCTTTCTATGCTTCCCAGTGCTGATGCTCCACTCCGGACCGGTTCCTGTCTCTGCTGTGCTAACTCCTCTCCGCAGGCCATGGTTGCCTCGCCGGCACCCTCAATCTGTGTGGATGGTGCCTAGGCGCCGGCGCCTCGGCTCCTCACAGACCTGCAGAGAGAGAGAGAGACAGAGAACCAGTCTGGGTGCACATGGGAAGCTTCACTCACGTCTGTACTCCTGAGACCAGCGTGTCAAGTCGGACTCTGCTCCTGAGGAGCAGCCCTGAGGTGGGGGCCCAAGGACCCCTGGACCAGACTTATTAGGAGGAGGAGTGCCTTTTACCGCCCCCCTCACCACCTTTGATCTTCTTAACAAGAGGGATGGGGTAGTTGGGGTATCTCTTCCCCTCTCTCTTCCTCTCCTTTGGCCGTCTGGCCAACTCCTCCTCTGTCATGGAGGCTTTGGCCCCTAACATCGAATCCTGGGTGGGGCAGTGCAGTTGTACACTTGAGCAAGGTACTTCACTTAGATTGCTCCAGTAAAATGCCCAGCTGTATAAATGGGTACAAATGTAAGTCGCCCTGGATAAGATTGTCAGCTAAATGACAATAATAATAATAATAATAATAATAATAATAATAATAATAATAATAATAATATAAATAATAATAATAATAATAATAAAAAGCAGGGACCCCTGGGTGAGACCGTGGCCCTGCCGCTCCTCTATCCCCCTTCTCCGAGGTGGCTAGAGGAGGCACCCTTCTGTGCTGGCGGTTTCGACACCTGTGTGGCGCCGATATTCCTGTCCTTTGCCTTTCTTTCTATACGAGCCAGCACCTGATCTAATTCACCCTCCAGCTACAACGGTTCCAGGGCTTTCTTTCTCACCTGCCTGTCGCAGCTGGAGGGAGGGCTGGCTCTCTTCTGCAAGACGGTCTCACCTACACTATCTTTCGACCCGGTTCCCGAGGCTCTGCTCTCCACTCTCACACATGGAGGAGCGGTGGGTCTGGTTTTCTTTTCAGCGGTTTTCAGGGGGCTGGTCCACCAAGGCAGGGCCCGATGTTCCGTTTTTGCTGGAGGAGGGAGTGGAACTTCTGCCTCGGCTCCAGCGAGGGGTGGGCCGGGGGGAGCTCGACTATCTTGGGCTGCCTCCAGAGAGGAGACATTATTCGGGTTCTTGGCAGATTTCTCCTCTCTGTCCACCACTTTTCTCCTTTTATTGCTCACCTTCACCCAACCCCCCCCTTCTGACTGTTACCCCTTTCTCTTAAGTGGTTCCTTTGGGGTAGGGGGAGGTTCTGGAGCCAGGTCATATATCTGTTCTTCTTCTCCCTCTCCCTCCTCCTCCCACGCCGGGCCTCCCTCATGTTCCGGCTCAGGGTCCAGAATGGAATTGTGAGAAGGGAGACCCAACTCTATTTGTGTACGACTGGAGGCAGTTCTTATAGATATGGCCCCCACAGCTGCAGAGGTAGTAGAGTAACTTTTCTCTGCAGGCGTGTGTCTGGTGACCTCCTCTACACTTACACGTGCACTGGGCAACAACGGGGTCTCGGCCCTGACACCGCCTGCAGAGTTTTGGCATCCCGTCATAGTAGACCAGCCCCCTAGCTTCTCTGATCTGTATAGTATTGGGGAGGTGGCAGACCTTCTCTGGATTCTCCACGCTCCGCCTCAATCGAATCCGGCACTGCCACATTCCCCCCACACACCGTCCACATCCAACATCCAACTATTCGAGTGGAGAGCTCACTGAACCTCGCAAGCCAGATCTTCACGTCCTTGCCTGAGACCATCTCACAGAAAAATTGCACAGTCACTATTCTATAGCAAATATCCGACAGGATTATCATCGCAAAACCCGCCAGCTCCCTGTATTTCTCCCTTCTATACACGCTGTAGCACTCCTCTAGCAAATCATGGTTGACAAAGCTTACCTCGAAGAAGTCTTTGTCTTTATGCGGCAGCTTCACCAGCAAAGCCCATACCTTTTTGCAGGACCTCCCTGCTGAACTGGAGTCTTGACATCCGCTTGTCTCCTAAACTAAACAAAGGAACAGAAAACTAGAGGTAGGTCTCCTGCTGGTGGTGGAGGTTCCAGTGGATTGATGTCAGTGAAAAGGTCTGACTGGAGTCACTGCTCCAGTGGGCTGCGCTGCTTCCCGCTGAGACCTGGTCCTGGTATCCCGTGGGGTGCTGCCTTCATGAAGCCTGCTCTTCGGTCCCACTGGTCCAGGCAGGACCTTCAGATGGTTCATCCTCAGCTGGGCCTCCCTCGCACCGGAACAGGAACACCGCTGGATCAGGAACTCCAAAGGATTCTGGGTCGCCGCCACACTGCCTCTGCTGAAAAAAAAAAGACAAATGCCAATCTCTGCAAAGTCTACTCCATGTCCTCCTTCAGGTGGTGAAGAGAAACCCAATTCCAAGATAAAGGAGCACTGGCTATGTCAAAAGCAGGAATCAAACCCATGCCTCTAGGGGAAACTACAACCTAACCACAGCACCTTCGACCACTTGGCCATCCTGACCACCCGGGAGGGTGCTAGCAAAATGAGTAGCAGTCAAGGACTGCCTTCCGGAGCTTGAGCTGACTGAAGGACACTCACAATGTGGAATAAAGCAGGCAGGGGAGGCAGCGATGCTGCCCTCAACTTTTAGAACTGGAAAAAGACGTGGCGGAAGATATGGGGGCTGCAAGGGCAGCTCCTCATTAGAATACTATTTTATTGTATTTAGTATTTTACATTTACATAAAAACAATTCAATTTTTTAATACTTATGATTAAAATCTTTAAAAATCAATTCTTAAAATCACTTAAAAAAATTTAAAATCTTTGTGATTTTAACGAAAAACAAAACAATTAACTTAAAATAAACGTGCACAAAACAACAAAACAAACGTGATTAAAGCAAAACTGCTCACCAACATAAAAGTCAAATACATTGAAAATAACTGAAAATGCATTGGACAAAATAAAAAAAACAATTAAAAAGGTAAAAATAAAAAACAAACAAAAAAGGTCCAATGCATTTAAAATTAAATCCAAAACAGTCAATGTATTTGACAAAAGAATATAACAAAACTAAACCAAAAAACCCCTAAAACAATTAGTGGTTTAAAAACAACTAAATCTTTAAAAACAATTAAGATTCATTTTTAAAATCGTTTTAAAAACAATCATCCATAAATTAATTAAAAGATCTTGGACTCGGGCTCCAGCAGGGGGAACTGACCGTCCCCGGAGGTGGGTCCCATCATGGGATCCTGAGCTCCCCCAGATCTTGTATGTGCCAGTTCTTATAGGCTTATAGGCTGCCCTCAACTTTTAGAACTGGAAAAAGACGTGGCGGAAGATATGGGGGCTGCAAGGGCAGCTCCTCATTAGAATAGCGTTGAGTATCCCTGCCTGTCATGCGGGAGACTGGGGTTTGATTTCCCAATAGCAGGCTCCTTCTCTGGTTTTGCTTCCCCCACCTAGGGGGGGAAGCCTACACAAAGGACTTGGGAACAAGAAAGAAATGTCACCCCAATGACCAGAGAAAGGAGGAAGAGCAAGAGCAACACAATAATTCCAATAGATTCCAATCTCTATATGTAGATTTATATATTATAAAGTCATAGAGCGAGAGAGAGAGATTGCAAAAAAATGTGTGAGAGAAACAGATTTTACGAATGGGGGCCAACAAGCCATAGGGGGGCTGGCACTATTCTTTGGCGTCATAGTCAGCAGGATTCAAACCTGCACGGGGAGACTTCAATGGATAACTAGTCCATAGCGGGGGATGTGGAGAAGCAGGTGTATCCCGATGAGGAAGGGACAGGGAGCAGATCGCTTTACAGATCAAGAAGGATATAGGATTAAAAGCGTCTGCTAAACCTACTTAAAATGATGGACGGGGGTGCTTGACTTATTTTTTTCTGCTGTCTGTTTTCTTTGTGTGTGTTACTCACTCTACTTCTATAATGGACACAATTAAAGTATGAATGGATGCGTTAAAGAGAGCGGCTGTGTTTTAGTATGTCAAGCAGAAATGCCTGTCCGTGATCTTTTTAGATGCAGATGCACACAGAGCATGCTAGAGGGGGAGTGGGTCAGGAATTGGAAAGGCGAGATTTGTTTTAGTCATGGGTCAAGACAGAGTGCAGGAGTTACAGTTTTATTTTCAGGGCATTTTAGATTAGTTTCTGTTTTAATGACTGAGGTGGTGGAAGGACGCCTGCTTGTTGTCAAGGCAGTAGTTGAGAGACGATTGTTTGTTTTTATAAATGTATATGCACCAACAAATGGCAGGGAGAGAGTGGGGGGGTTAAAACAGCTTGACAATGACAATTATTGATTTTAATTGCACCCTGCATGACAAACTTGACAGGAACCACACTGAGCCGCACTCCCAGTCTGCCAGGGAGATGAGGGAGCTGCAGGAGAGGCATGACCTGCAGGATGTGTGGAGGAGTTTGTATGGGGCAGAAAGGCAGTATAGCTGGTCGGAGGTGCGGGAGGACACTCTCTCCCTATCCAGGCTTGATCAGATTTACACTGTACTCCAGTGAGGTGGATGAGCCTCAGACCAACATGCAGCATCTCCTTGGAGACCTGCCGCAGGTGCCGGAGGAGAAGCAGGCTGGGCTGGAGGGGGAGCTCACCCTGCAGGAGCTTACTGCTGCTCTTCATGGGTTGAGTACAAGGAAGGCCCAGGGCATTGATGGCCTGCCAGTTGAGTTTTATAGCACCTTCTGGGGTCTGCTGGGGACTGACCTGCTGGCAGTGATGCAGGAGAGCATCCAGCAAGGGGCGCTGCAAGTGAGCTGCAGGCGTGCCCTCGTGGCACTGTTGCCCAAGAAAGATGACCTGTGCTAGAACTGAAGCTCCTCTCCAGAGTGATGGCCTGATCCATCTGATCCACCCTGACCAGTCCTACTGTGTGCCTGGTAGGTCCATACAGGACAACATCCTGTTCATTAGGCACATCATGGAGGTCTCCAGGCTGTTGGGGTTAAAGACTGGTCTCATTGCGCTGGACCAGGAAAAGGCTTTTGACCGGGTTGAGCACCAGTACCTGTGGCGGATGATGGAGGCTTTTGGGTTCAGCCCTGTTTTCATAGCCATGACCAGGGTGCTCTATGGTGACACTCAAAACATATTGAAAATCAATGTTGGCTTGAGCGCCCCCTTCAGGGTGTACAGGGGAATCTGGCAGGGCTGCCCCATGTTGGGATGCTCCACTCCATGGCCATTGAGCCATTGCTGCAGGAGCTGCACAGAGTGGTGGGGGGGCTTTATGTCCCTCGCTGCCCGACACCCTTCCGCTTCTCTGCCTACGCTGATGATGTGGTGGTGCTGGTGGGGTGCGAGGGGGATGTGGACAGAATCAGCACCTCGCTCTGGGACTTAAACCAAAGTGAACTGGTCCAAGAGCACGGGGTTGCTGCTGGGGGAGTTGGGGGGGCAGGGAGGCCTGCAACTCCCTGGAGGATTACAGTGGTGCAGAGGTGGTCTCAAGTACTTGGGGGTGCACCTGGGGGATCAGGCCATGGAGCAGAGGAACTGGGAGGGGATGCCGGAGGGGCTGCGGGGGAGGCTCGGGCGATGGCACTGGCTGCTCCCTCAGCGTTCTTCTTCTGGACTGGTCTGCACTGGCTGTGAAAGGGGCTACTATACCTGCCCCGTGAGGAGGGGGGGCAAGGGCTGGTGGACGTGGAGTGCAGGATGGCTGCTTTCCATCTGCAGTTCCTGCAGAAGCTGGTCTACGGGCCGAGCCTCCTGTCCTGGAGGCCGCTTACGTGGACCTTGCTCCGTCATGTGGGGACGCTGCAGGTGGACAGTGCAATGTCCCTGATGGACATTAGCAGGCTGGCAGCAGGCAACCTTCCTGGGTTCTACCGCAGTGTGTTGAGGGCCTGGCAGCTGCTCACAGCCTGACATGTGTACAGCTCCCTCATCCTGCACTGGCTGCTCCAGATGCCCATCATCTGGACCGGGGTGTTCCAGCTGCATGATCTGCTGGCTGGAGGATTGTGGACAGCCTGGAAGGGAAAATGGGTGTGCGCTCCCTGCGCTGGACAGGTATTCTGCTCGGCCGAGGCCGGTGCCACCCTGCCTTCTGAAGGGAAACTGCTGCTGAGGGAGTGTTTCCTCCAGCTCCAGACCCCAGAGCCCCAGTTCAAGTTCCCCAATTTGCTGGTTTCCCCCTTCCCTGAGGTATGATGGAGGCCTCTCAGGGACCCTGTTGAGGAGGGGTCCGCAGGAGTTGTCCCTGGATGGGGCCTGTGTGAAGGCCCGGCACCAAACGCAGCTCTTGCCGCTAACTGACATGCCCTGGAGGGACAGGCTGGGGGGGAGGAGGGGAAGGGGGAGCCAGTATGGCACAGTGTGTATCAGCCACTGCTGAAAAGAGAGCTTGGTATCTGCAGTGGAGAGTGCTCCACGTTATCATTGCCATCAAGTACTTCCTGTTGCTAATTAACGTTGCACAGTGTGACATCAGTTTGCACACCTTTCTCTTTCTTGTTCTCAAGTCCTTTGTGTAGGCTTCCCCCACCACTCCCCGGAATCAATCCCCGGTCTCCCGCAAGACAGGTAGACATACTCACCACTATACTAATGAGGAGCTGCCCCTGGTGCCCCTGCTGCCCCCACATCTTCCGCCACGTCCTTTTACGGTTCTAAATTTGTCAGAGCAAGGTGAGGGCAGCATCCCTGCCTCACCTGCCTACTTTATTCCACCTTGTGAGTGTCCTTCGGTCAGCTCAGGCTGCGGAAGGCAATCCTGGACCACTACTCGCATTCCTAGTACCCTGCCGAGTGGTCAGGATGTCCGAGCAGTCTAAGAGGCTGCGTTCATGTTGCAGTCTCCTCTGGAGTTCAAGTCCCACTTCTGACATATCCAGTGTTCCTTTTGCCCTTCTTCAAACGTGTCAGCAGGAACACCTTTGTCTGTCTCTGTGGTGTAATCGATTAGCTGTTGACCTTTAGAATCCACCCAGGGAGGGCCCCCTTTTCCCCCCACCCCCTGTTATTATTTCTACTTCGGGCGGTCAGCTTGCCAGACTGCGGCTTTCCTTCAGCCACAGTAACCTTATGCTGCTTGCTGTGGACGGCCATCTTGCTAAAGTCTAAGGAGGTTTTAGAAGCTTCCTTTACATTGCCTAGATCAACATAAACCAAGGCACTGCTGGGATTCAAACCCAGAGTTTCCTGTTTACAAGATAGGTGCTTTGACCAACTAAGCCACAGCGCCAGTAATCCCCTGTTCCCCAGTGCCTACACTCAGGGGTAAGGAGCAAAACAAAACAAAACAAAACAAAACAAAACAAAACAAAACAAAACAAAACAAAACAAAACAAAACAAAACAAAACAAAACAAAACAAAACAAAACAAATACTATTTTATTGGATTTAGTATTTTCTTTTCATCAATAAAAACAATTCAATTTTTAATACTTATGATTAAAAACATTGACATATCAATCCTTAAAATCACTTAAAAATTTTAAAATCTTTGTGATTTTAACAAAACTAAAACAATTAACTTTTAAAATAAATGTGCTCAAATCAAATAAACAAAACGTGATAAAAGCAAAAACTGCACACCAACAAAAAAGTCAAATACATTGAAAATAACTGAAAATGCATTAGACAAAATAAAGAAACAAAACAAAACAAAGTGTGGATCCAGGCTGCAACAAAGGAAGCACACAGAGGTGTACACGTAAGGTTGATGGGAGCAACAAGCTTCCTGGTGAGCTTGTCCCGCGGGTGGCAATGGGAATTCGACATCGGCCGTTAGGTGCGCGTAGCCCACGCAGGGATGTCCTTTGGGTTTTGGTTCTTCTTTAAAAACTGTCATCTGTCCTGTTGGCTTTCCGCTTCATAACGTCCTCCAATGGCTTTACTATTAGCCTATCTTGCTAAAACTAAGGGTTGATGTAACAGTTCGGGTGGGATATTTAACAGCCCCTCCCAACCTGCACACAACGAATAATGTGACAGCAAACAACTCAAACAACTGATACAAATGTGTGTATCCTAGCACAATGAAATGTATTTGGAATAAATTACAGCACATTTAAGATGAGCAAAAAGATCATGAAAAAGGAAGGACAACAAAAGTCATAACAAATCAGACACTATTACAAATGGTGGCGATACAAAGTCCACAATGAAGTTCCCCCAGTCCTTTACCAGTTCATATCACAACCGACGCTGAGGTGCCGTGGAAATCATGGAAGTGTTGATTATAACATGTCCATTATGGTCAAGACTTCCAAAGTGGGCGAAAGATTAATTTAACAGTCTTTTGTGCAATGAATCCGCGGTTGAAGTATTCCCCCACCATGGCGTCTCATTTCTCCTGTTCCTCTTCCCTTTCTCCTTTTATATCCATTCCATAAATTAGGTCATCTGTAGTCCACCACATCCTCACCTGGAACCATGTATGCACAACAGCACCAGCAGGGGATAGTGGTCACCACAATACACACTCATAACACAACAAATATAAAGCACAAGCTTCACAAGGTGCACATAAAGCCCACCTAAGGCACTGCTGGGATTCAAACCCAGGATCTCCTGTTTGCTAAACAGGCACCTTAACCAACTAAGCCAAGATGCTGCCAATAGTAGCAGAACAGCAGATCACGGACCACTGTCAATCAGATGCTTGCCTTGCCGTCCATCCATCTATCTATCTATCTATCTATCTATCTATCTATCTATCTATCTATCTATGACTCTCGATATCTAACTCTCGCTTGCTAGTTAGCTAGCTATGACTCTACACTCAGGCGTAAGGAACAAAACAAAACAAAACAAAACAAAACAAAATCTGGATGCAGGCTGCAACAAAGGAAGCACACAGAGGTGTAAACGTAAGGTTGACGGCACCAAGACTGCAGCTGCTGCTGCCGATAGTAGCATAATAGCAGATCACGGACCACTGTCAATCAGATGCTTGCCTTGCCGTCTATCTATCTATCTATCTATCTATCTATGACTCTCGATATCTAACTCTCTTTGCTGGCTATCGCTCCCCCAATGGTCAGTAGCATAGTAGCATAACAGCAGATCACGGACCACTGTCAATCAGATGCTAGCCTTGCCATCCATCCATCTATCTATCTATCTATGACTCTCGATATCAATCTCTCTTGCTTGCTATCGCTACCCCAATGGTCAGTAGCATAGTAGCATAACAGCAGATCAAGAACCACTGTCAATCAGATGCTTGCCTTGCCGTCCATCCATCCATTCATCTATCTATGACTCTCGATATCTAACTCTCTTGCTTGCTATCGCTCCCCCAATGGTCAGTAGCATAGTTGCATAACAGCAGATCACAGACCACTGTCAATCAGATGCTTGCCTTGCCGTCCATCCATCCATCCATCTATCTTTCTATGTATCTATGTCTCTCGATATCTAACTCTCTTGCTTGCTAACGCTCCCCCAATGGTCAGTAGCATAGTAGCATAACAGCAGATCACGGACAACTGTCAATCAGATGCTTGCCTTGCCGTCCATCCATCCATCTATCTATCTAGCTAGCTAGCTATCTAGCTAGCTAGCTATCTATCTATGACTCTCGATATCTAACTCTCTTGCTTGCTATCGCTCCCCCAATGGTCACGTATGTTGCATTCAACGACAAAGAAAATCGTGTGCTGGAAATGATTTCTGGCAACTGTGAAGGAGCTGCACGACTGCAGCAACCACAACACCTCTGTCTGTCTCTGTGGTGCAATCGCTCAGCGCGTTTGGCTGTTAACCGAAAGGATGGTGGTTTGAATCCACCAAGGGACGGCCAACTTTTCCCCCCGCCCCTTGTTATTGTTTCTACTTCTGGCGGTCACCTTGCCAGACTGCGGCTACAGTAACCTTAAGCTGCTTGCTGCGGACGGCCATGTTGCAAAAATGTATTGAGCGTTTAGATACTTCCTTTCCATTGCCTAGGCCAACATAAACCAATGCACTGCTGGGAGTCGAACCCAGGGTTTCTTGTTTACAAGACAGGTGCTTTGACCAACTAAGCCACGGTGCCAGGACTCTCCCATTCCCCAGTGCCTACACTCAGGCGTAAGGAACAAAACAAAACAAAACAAAACAAAACAAAACAAAACAAAACAAAACAAAACAAAACAAAACAAAACAAAACAAAACAAAACAAAACAAAACAAAACAAAACAAAATCTGGATGCAGGCTGCAACAAAGGAAGCACGCAGAGGTGAAAACGTAAGGTTGACGGGAGCAACAAGCTCCCTGTTGCGACTGTCCAGGGGCTGCAATGGGAATTGGACGTTGGCCGTTAGGTGCGCGTAGCGCGTGTCCTTTGGGTTCTGGTTCTTCTTTACAAACCGGCTTCTGTCCAGTTGGCTTTCCGGTTCATTACGTCCTCTGATGGCTTTACGATAAGCCTATCTTGCAATCAGATGCTTGCCTTGCCGTCCATCCATCCATCCATCCATCTATCTATCTATCTATGACTCTCGATATCTAACTCTCTTGCTTGCTATCGCTCCCCCAATGGTCAGTAGCATAGTTGCATAACAGCAGATCAAAGACCACTGTCAATCAGATGCTTGCCTTGCCGTCCATCCATCCATCCATCTATCTTTCTATGTATCTATGTCTCTCGATATCTAACTCTCTTGCTTGCTAACGCTCCCCCAATGGTCAGTAGCATAGTAGCATAACAGCAGATCACGGACAACTGTCAATCAGATGCTTGCCTTGCCGTCCATCCATCCATCTATCTATTTATCTATCTATGACTCTTGATATCTAACTCTCTTGCTTGCTATCGCTCCCCCAATGGTCAGTAGCATAGTAGCAAATCACGGACCACTGTCAATCAGGTGCTTGCCTTGCCGTCCATCCATCCATCCATCTATCTATCTATCTATCTATCTATGACTCTCAATATCTAACTCTCTTGCTTGCTATCGCTCCCCCAATGGTCAGTAGCATAGTAGCATAACAGCAGATCACGGACCACTGTCAATCAGATGCTTGCCTTGCAGTCCATCCATCTATCTATCTATCTATCTATAACTCTTGATATCTAACTCTCTTGCTTGCTATCGCTCCCCCAATGGTCAGTAGCATTGTAGCATAACAGCAGATCATGGACCACTGTCAATCAGATGCTTGCCTTGCCGTCCATCCATCCATCCATCTATCTATGACTCTCGATATCTAACTCTCTTGCTTGCTATCGCTCCCCCAATGGTCAGTAGCATAGTTGCATAACAGCAGATCACAGACCACTGTCAATCAGATGCTTGCCTTGCCGTCCATCCATCCATCCATCTATCTTTCTATGTATCTATGTCTCTCGATATCTAACTCTCTTGCTTGCTATCGCTCCCCCAATGGTCAGTAGCATAGTAGCATAACAGCAGATCACGGACCACTGTCAATCAGATGCTTGCCTTGCCGTCCATCCATCTATCTATCTATCCATCTATGACTCTTGATATCTAACTCTCTTGCTTGCTATCGCTCCCCCAATGGTCAGTAGCATAGTAGCATAACAGCAGATCACGGACCACTGTCAATCAGATGCTTGCCTTGCCGTCCATCCATCCATCCATCTATGACTCTCGATATCTAACTCTCTTGCTTGCTATCGCTCCCCCAATGGTCAGTAGCATAGTAGCATAACAGCAGATCACGGACCACTGTCAATCAGGTGCTTGCCTTGCCGTCCATCCATCCATCCATCTATCTATCTATCTATCTATGACTCTCAATATCTAACTCTCTTGCTTGCTATCGCTCCCCCAATGGTCAGTAGCATTGTAGCATAACAGCAGATCACGGACCACTGTCAATCAGATGCTTGCCTTGCCGTCCATCCATCTATCTATCTATCTATCTATGACTCTTGATATCTAACTCTCTTGCTTGCTATCGCTCCCCCAATGGTCAGTAGCATAGTAGCATGACAGCAGATCACGGACCACTGTCAATCAGATGCTTGCCTTGCCGTCCATCCATCCATCCATCTATCTATGACTCTCGATATCTAACTCTCTTGCTTGCTATCGCTCCCCCAATGGTCAGTAGCATAGTTGCATAACAGCAGATCACAGACCACTGTCAATCAGATGCTTGCCTTGCCGTCCATCCATCCATCCATCTATCTTTCTATGTATCTATGTCTCTCGATATCTAACTCTCTTGCTTGCTATCGCTCCCCCAATGGTCAGTAGCATAACAGCAGATCACGGAACACTGTCAATCAGATGCTTGCCTTGCCGTCCATCCATCTATCTATCTATCTATCTATCTATGACTCTCGATATCTAACTCTCTTGCTTGCTATCGCTCCCCCAATGGTCAGTAGAATAGTAGCATATCAGCAGATCATGGACCACTGTCAATCAGATGCTTGCCTTGTCTTCCATCCATCCATCTATCTATCTATCTATCTATCTATCTAGCTATCTAGATAGCTATCAATCTATGACTCTCAATATCTAACTCTCTTGCTTGCTATCGCTCCCCCAATGGTCAGTAGAATAGTAGCATAACAGCAGATCACGGACCACTGTCAATCAGATGCTTGCCTTGCCGTCCATCCATCCATCCATCTATCTATCTATCTAGCTATTTAGCTAGCTATTTAGCTAGCTATCAATCTATGACTCTCAATATCTAACTCTCTTGCTTGCTATCGCTCCCCCAATGGTCACGTATGTTGCATTCAACGACAAAGAAAATCGTGTGCTGGAAATGATTTCTGGCAACTGTGAAGGAACTGCACGACTGCAGCAAGCACAACACCTCCGTCTGTGTCTGTGGCGCAATCGGTCAGCGTGTTCGGCTGTTAACCGAAAGGATGGTGGTTTGAATCCACCCAGGGACGGCCCACTTTTCCCCCCGCCCCTTGTTATTGTTTCTACTTCTGGCGGTCACCTTGCCAGACTGCGGCTACAGTAACCTTAAGCTGCTTGCTGCGGACGGCCATCTTGGAAAAATGTATTGAGCGTTTAGAAACTTCCTTTCCATTGCCTAGGCCAACATAAACCAAGGCACTGCTAGGAGTCGAACCCAGGGTTTCCTGTTTACGAGACAGGCGCTTTGACCAACTAAGCCACGGTGCCAGGACTCTCCCATTCCCCAGTGCCTACACTCAGGCGTAAGAAACAAAACAAAACAAAACAAAACAAAACAAAACAAAACAAAACAAAACAAAACAAAACAAAACAAAACAAAACAAAACAAAACAAAACAAAACAAAACAAAACAAAACAAAACAAAACAAAACAAAATCTGGATGCAGGCTGCAACAAAGGAAGCACACAGAGGTGAAAACGTAAGGTTGACGGGAGCAACAAGCTCCCTGTTGCGACTGTCCAGGGGCGGCAATAGGAATTGGACGTTAGGTAAGTAGCATAGTAGCATAACAGCAGATCACGGACCACTGTCAATCAGATGCTTGCCTTTCCGTCCATCCATCCATCTATCTATCTATCTATCTATGACTCTCGATATCTAACTCTCTTGCTTGCTATCGCTCCCCCAATGGTCAGTAGCATAGTAGCATAACAGCAGATCACGGACCACTGTCAATCAGATGCTTGCCTTTCCGTCCATCTATCTATCTATCTATCTATCTATCTATGACTCTCGATATCTAACTCTCTTGCTTGCTATCGCTCCCCCAATGGTCAGTAGCATAGTAGCATAACAGCAGATCACGGACCACTGTCAATCAGATGCTTGCCTTGCCGTCCATCCATCCATCCATCTATGACTCTCGATATCTAACTCTCTTGCTTGCTATCGCTCCCCCAATGGTCAGTAGCATAGTAGCATAACAGCAGATCACGGACCACTGTCAATCAGATGCTTGCCTCGCCGTCCATCCATCCATCCATCTATCTATCTATCTATCTATGACTCTCCATATCTAACTCTCTTGCTTGCTATCGCTCCCCCAATGGTCAGTAGCATAGTAGCATAACAGCAGATCACGGACCACTGTCAATCAGATGCTTGCCTTGCCGTCCATCCATCCATCTATCTATCTATCTATCTAGCTATCTATCTAGCTATTTAGCTAGCTATCAATCTATGACTCTCAATATCTAACTCTCTTGCTTGCTATCGCTCCCCCAATGGTCACGTATGTTGCATTCAACGACAAAGAAAATCGTGTGCTGGAAATGATTTCTGGCAACTGTGAAGGAACTGCACGACTGCAGCAAGCACAACACCTCCGTCTGTGTCTGTGGCGCAATCGGTCAGCGTGTTCGGCTGTTAACCGAAAGGATGGTGGTTTGAATCCACCCAGGGACGGCCCACTTTTCCCCCCGCCCCTTGTTATTGTTTCTACTTCTGGCAGTCACCTTGCCAGACTGCGGCTACAGTAACCTTAAGCTGCTTGCTGCGGACGGCCATCTTGGAAAAATGTATTGAGCGTTTAGAAACTTCCTTTCCATTGCCTAGGCCAACATAAACCAAGGCACTGCTAGGAGTCGAACCCAGGGTTTCCTGTTTACGAGACAGGCGCTTTGACCAACTAAGCCACGGTGCCAGGACTCTCCCATTCCCCAGTGCCTACACTCAGGCGTAAGAAACAAAACAAAACAAAACAAAACAAAACAAAACAAAACAAAACAAAACAAAACAAAACAAAACAAAACAAAACAAAACAAAACAAAACAAAACAAAACAAAACAAAACAAAACAAAATCTGGATGCAGGCTGCAACAAAGGAAGCACACAGAGGTGAAAACGTAAGGTTGACGGGAGCAACAAGCTCCCTGTTGCGACTGTCCAGGGGCGGCAATAGGAATTGGACGTTAGGTAAGTAGCATAGTAGCATAACAGCAGATCACGGACCACTGTCAATCAGATGCTTGCCTTTCCGTCCATCCATCCATCTATCTATCTATCTATCTATGACTCTCGATATCTAACTCTCTTGCTTGCTATCGCTCCCCCAATGGTCAGTAGCATAGTAGCATAACAGCAGATCACGGACCACTGTCAATCAGATGCTTGCCTTTCCGTCCATCTATCTATCTATCTATCTATCTATCTATGACTCTCGATATCTAACTCTCTTGCTTGCTATCGCTCCCCCAATGGTCAGTAGCATAGTAGCATAACAGCAGATCACGGACCACTGTCAATCAGATGCTTGCCTTGCCGTCCATCCATCCATCCATCTATGACTCTCGATATCTAACTCTCTTGCTTGCTATCGCTCCCCCAATGGTCAGTAGCATAGTAGCATAACAGCAGATCACGGACCACTGTCAATCAGATGCTTGCCTCGCCGTCCATCCATCCATCCATCTATCTATCTATCTATCTATGACTCTCCATATCTAACTCTCTTGCTTGCTATCGCTCCCCCAATGGTCAGTAGCATAGTAGCATAACAGCAGATCACGGACCACTGTCAATCAGATGCTTGCCTTGCCGTCCATCCATCCATCTATCTATCTATCTATCTAGCTATCTATCTAGCTATTTAGCTAGCTATCAATCTATGACTCTCAATATCTAACTCTCTTGCTTGCTATCGCTCCCCCAATGGTCACGTATGTTGCATTCAACGACAAAGAAAATCGTGTGCTGGCAATGATTTCTGGCAACTGTGAAGGAACTGCACGACTGCAGCAAGCACAACACCTCTGTCTGTGTCTGTGGCGCAATCGGTCAGCGTGTTCGGCTGTTAACCGAAAGGATGGTGGTTTGAATCCACCCAGGGACGGCCCACTTTTCCCCCCGCCCCTTGTTATTGTTTCTACTTCTGGCGGTCACCTTGCCAGACTGCGGCTACAGTAACCTTAAGCTGCTTGCTGCGGACGGCCATCTTGGAAAAATGTATTGAGCGTTTAGAAACTTCCTTTCCATTGCCTAGGCCAACATAAACCAAGGCACTGCTAGGAGTCGAACCCAGGGTTTCCTGTTTACGAGACAGGCGCTTTGACCAACTAAGCCACGGTGCCAGGACTCTCCCATTCCCCAGTGCCTACACTCAGGCGTAAGAAACAAAACAAAACAAAACAAAACAAAACAAAACAAAACAAAACAAAACAAAACAAAACAAAACAAAACAAAACAAAACAAAACAAAACAAAATCTGGATGCAGGCTGCAACAAAGGAAGCACACAGAGGTGAAAACGTAAGGTTGACGGGAGCAACAAGCTCCCTGTTGCGACTGTCCAGGGGCGGCAATGGGAATTGGACGTTAGGTAAGTAGCATAGTAGCATAACAGCAGATCACGGACCACTGTCAATCAGATGCTTGCCTTTCCGTCCATCCATCCATCTATCTATCTATCTATCTATGACTCTCGATATCTAACTCTCTTGCTTGCTATCGCTCCCCCAATGGTCAGTAGCATAGTAGCATAACAGCAGATCACGGACCACTGTCAATCAGATGCTTGCCTTGCCGTCCATTTATCCATCCATCTATCTATCTATCTATCTATGACTCTCGATATCTAACTCTCTTGCTTGCTATCGCTCCCCCAATGGTCAGTAGCATAGTAGCATAACAGCAGATCACGGACCACTGTCAATCAGATGCTTGCCTTGCCGTCCATTTATCCATCCATCTATCTATCTATCTATCTATGACTCTCGATATCTAACTCTCTTGCTTGCTATCGCTCCCCCAATGGTCAGTAGCATAGTAGCATAACAGCAGATCACGGACCACTGTCAATCAGATGCTTGCCTTGCCGTCCATTTATCCATCCATCTATCTATCTATCTATCTATGACTCTCGATATCTAACTCTCTTGCTTGCTATCGCTCCCCCAATGGTCAGTAGCATAGTAGCATAACAGCAGATCACGGACCACTGTCAATCAGATGCTTGCCTTGCCGTCCATTTATCCATCCATCTATCTATCTATCTATCTATGACTCTCGATATCTAACTCTCTTGCTTGCTATCGCTCCCCCAATGGTCAGTAGCATAGTAGCATAACAGCAGATCACGGACCACTGTCAATCAGATGCTTGCCTTGCCGTCCATCCATCCATCTTTCTATCTATCTATCTAGCTATCTATCTAGCTATTTAGCTAGCTATCAATCTATGACTCTCAATATCTAACTCTCTTGCTTGCTATCGCTCCCCCAATGGTCACGTATGTTGCATTCAACGACAAAGAAAATCGTGTGCTGGCAATGATTTCTGGCAACTGTGAAGGAACTGCACGACTGCAGCAAGCACAACACCTCTGTCTGTGTCTGTGGCGCAATCGGTCAGCGTGTTCGGCTGTTAACCGAAAGGATGGTGGTTTGAATCCACCCAGGGACGGCCCACTTTTCCCCCCGCCCCTTGTTATTGTTTCTACTTCTGGCGGTCACCTTGCCAGACTGCGGCTACAGTAACCTTAAGCTGCTTGCTGCGGACGGCCATCTTGGAAAAATGTATTGAGCGTTTAGAAACTTCCTTTCCATTGCCTAGGCCAACATAAACCAAGGCACTGCTAGGAGTCGAACCCAGGGTTTCCTGTTTACGAGACAGGCGCTTTGACCAACTAAGCCACGGTGCCAGGACTCTCCCATTCCCCAGTGCCTACACTCAGGCGTAAGAAACAAAACAAAACAAAACAAAACAAAACAAAACAAAACAAAACAAAACAAAACAAAACAAAACAAAACAAAACAAAACAAAACAAAACAAAACAAAACAAAACAAAACAAAACAAAACAAAATCTGGATGCAGGCTGCAACAAAGGAAGCACACAGAGGTGAAAACGTAAGGTTGACGGGAGCAACAAGCTCCCTGTTGCGACTGTCCAGGGGCGGCAATGGGAATTGGACGTTAGGTAAGTAGCATAGTAGCATAACAGCAGATCACGGACCACTGTCAATCAGATGCTTGCCTTTCCGTCCATCTATCTATCTATCTATCTATCTATCTATGACTCTCGATATCTAACTCTCTTGCTTGCTATCGCTCCCCCAATGGTCAGTAGCATAGTAGCATAACAGCAGATCACGGACCACTGTCAATCAGATGCTTGCCTTGCCGTCCATCCATCCATCCATCTATGACTCTCGATATCTAACTCTCTTGCTTGCTATCGCTCCCCCAATGGTCAGTAGCATAGTAGCATAACAGCAGATCACGGACCACTGTCAATCAGATGCTTGCCTTGCCGTCCATCCATCCATCCATCTATCTATCTATCTATCTATGACTCTCCATATCTAACTCTCTTGCTTGCTATCGCTCCCCCAATGGTCAGTAGCATAGTAGCATATCAGCAGATCACGGACCACTGTCAATCAGATGCTTGCCTTGCCGTCCATCCATCCATCCATCTATGACTCTCGATATCTAACTCTCTTGCTTGCTATCGCTCCCCCAATGGTCAGTAGCATAGTAGCATAACAGCAGATCACGGACCACTGTCAATCAGATGCTTGCCTTGCCGTCCATCCATCCATCCATCTATCTATCTATCTATCTATGACTCTCCATATCTAACTCTCTTGCTTGCTATCGCTCCCCCAATGGTCAGTAGCATAGTAGCATAACAGCAGATCACGGACCACTGTCAATCAGATGCTTGCCTTGCCGTCCATCCATCCATCTATCTATCTATCTATCTAGCTATCTATCTAGCTATTTAGCTAGCTATCAATCTATGACTCTCAATATCTAACTCTCTTGCTTGCTATCGTCCCCCAATGGTCACGTATGTTGCATTCAACGACAAAGAAAATCGTGTGCTGGCAATGATTTCTGGCAACTGTGAAGGAACTGCACGACTGCAGCAAGCACAACACCTCCGTCTGTGTCTGTGGCGCAATCGGTCAGCGTGTTCGGCTGTTAACCGAAAGGATGGTGGTTTGAATCCACCCAGGGACGGCCCACTTTTCCTCCCGCCCCTTGTTATTGTTTCTACTTCTGGCGGTCACCTTGCCAGACTGCGGCTACAGTAACCTTAAGCTGCTTGCTGCGGACGGCCATCTTGGAAAAATGTATTGAGCGTTTAGAAACTTCCTTTCCATTGCCTAGGCCAACATAAACCAAGGCACAGCTAGGAGTCGAACCCAGGGTTTCCTGTTTACGAGACAGGCGCTTTGACCAACTAAGCCACGGTGCCAGGACTCTCCCATTCCCCAGTGCCTACACTCAGGCGTAAGAAACAAAACAAAACAAAACAAAACAAAAAAACAAAACAAAACAAAACAAAACAAAACAAAACAAAACAAAACAAAACAAAACAAAACAAAATCTGGATGCAGGCTGCAACAAAGGAAGCACACAGAGGTGAAAACGTAAGGTTGACGGGAGCAACAAGCTCCCTGTTGCGACTGTCCAGGGGCGGCAATGGGAATTGGACGTTAGGTAAGTAGCATAGTAGCATAACAGCAGATCACGGACCACTGTCAATCAGATGCTTGCCTTTCCGTCCATCTATCTATCTATCTATCTATCTATCTATGACTCTCGATATCTAACTCTCTTGCTTGCTATCGCTCCCCCAATGGTCAGTAGCATAGTAGCATAACAGCAGGTCACGGACCACTGTCAATCAGATGCTTGCCTTGCCGTCCATCCATCCATCCATCTATGACTCTCGATATCTAACTCTCTTGCTTGCTATCGCTCCCCCAATGGTCAGTAGCATAGTAGCATAACAGCAGATCACGGACCACTGTCAATCAGATGCTTGCCTTGCCGTCCATCCATCCATCCATCTATCTATCTATCTATCTATGACTCTCCATATCTAACTCTCTTGCTTGCTATTGCTCCCCCAATGGTCAGTAGCATAGTAGCATATCAGCAGATCACGGACCACTGTCAATCAGATGCTTGCCTTGCCGTCCATCCATCCATCCATCTATGACTCTCGATATCTAACTCTCTTGCTTGCTATCGCTCCCCCAATGGTCAGTAGCATAGTAGCATAACAGCAGATCACGGACCACTGTCAATCAGATGCTTGCCTTGCCGTCCATTTATCCATCCATCTATCTATCTATCTATCTATGACTCTCGATATCTAACTCTCTTGCTTGCTATCGCTCCCCCAATGGTCAGTAGCATAGTAGCATAACAGCAGATCACGGACCACTGTCAATCAGATGCTTGCCTTGCCGTCCATTTATCCATCCATCTATCTATCTATCTATCTATGACTCTCGATATCTAACTCTCTTGCTTGCTATCGCTCCCCCAATGGTCAGTAGCATAGTAGCATAACAGCAGATCACGGACCACTGTCAATCAGATGCTTGCCTTGCCGTCCATTTATCCATCCATCTATCTATCTATCTATCTATGACTCTCGATATCTAACTCTCTTGCTTGCTATCGCTCCCCCAATGGTCAGTAGCATAGTAGCATAACAGCAGATCACGGACCACTGTCAATCAGATGCTTGCCTTGCCGTCCATCCATCCATCTTTCTATCTATCTATCTAGCTATCTATCTAGCTATTTAGCTAGCTATCAATCTATGACTCTCAATATCTAACTCTCTTGCTTGCTATCGCTCCCCCAATGGTCACGTATGTTGCATTCAACGACAAAGAAAATCGTGTGCTGGCAATGATTTCTGGCAACTGTGAAGGAACTGCACGACTGCAGCAAGCACAACACCTCTGTCTGTGTCTGTGGCGCAATCGGTCAGCGTGTTCGGCTGTTAACCGAAAGGATGGTGGTTTGAATCCACCCAGGGACGGCCCACTTTTCCCCCCGCCCCTTGTTATTGTTTCTACTTCTGGCGGTCACCTTGCCAGACTGCGGCTACAGTAACCTTAAGCTGCTTGCTGCGGACGGCCATCTTGGAAAAATGTATTGAGCGTTTAGAAACTTCCTTTCCATTGCCTAGGCCAACATAAACCAAGGCACTGCTAGGAGTCGAACCCAGGGTTTCCTGTTTACGAGACAGGCGCTTTGACCAACTAAGCCACGGTGCCAGGACTCTCCCATTCCCCAGTGCCTACACTCAGGCGTAAGAAACAAAACAAAACAAAACAAAACAAAACAAAACAAAACAAAACAAAACAAAACAAAACAAAACAAAACAAAACAAAACAAAACAAAACAAAACAAAACAAAACAAAACAAAATCTGGATGCAGGCTGCAACAAAGGAAGCACACAGAGGTGAAAACGTAAGGTTGACGGGAGCAACAAGCTCCCTGTTGTGACTGTCCAGGGGCGGCAATGGGAATTGGACGTTAGGTAAGTAGCATAGTAGCATAACAGCAGATCACGGACCACTGTCAATCAGATGCTTGCCTTTCCGTCCATCTATCTATCTATCTATCTATCTATCTATGACTCTCGATATCTAACTCTCTTGCTTGCTATCGCTCCCCCAATGGTCAGTAGCATAGTAGCATAACAGCAGATCACGGACCACTGTCAATCAGATGCTTGCCTTGCCGTCCATCCATCCATCCATCTATGACTCTCGATATCTAACTCTCTTGCTTGCTATCGCTCCCCCAATGGTCAGTAGCATAGTAGCATAACAGCAGATCACGGACCACTGTCAATCAGATGCTTGCCTTGCCGTCCATCCATCCATCCATCTATCTATCTATCTATCTATGACTCTCCATATCTAACTCTCTTGCTTGCTATCGCTCCCCCAATGGTCAGTAGCATAGTAGCATATCAGCAGATCACGGACCACTGTCAATCAGATGCTTGCCTTGCCGTCCATCCATCCATCCATCTATGACTCTCGATATCTAACTCTCTTGCTTGCTATCGCTCCCCCAATGGTCAGTAGCATAGTAGCATAACAGCAGATCACGGACCACTGTCAATCAGATGCTTGCCTTGCCGTCCATCCATCCATCCATCTATCTATCTATCTATCTATGACTCTCCATATCTAACTCTCTTGCTTGCTATCGCTCCCCCAATGGTCAGTAGCATAGTAGCATAACAGCAGATCACGGACCACTGTCAATCAGATGCTTGCCTTGCCGTCCATCCATCCATCTATCTATCTATCTATCTAGCTATCTATCTAGCTATTTAGCTAGCTATCAATCTATGACTCTCAATATCTAACTCTCTTGCTTGCTATCGTCCCCCAATGGTCACGTATGTTGCATTCAACGACAAAGAAAATCGTGTGCTGGCAATGATTTCTGGCAACTGTGAAGGAACTGCACGACTGCAGCAAGCACAACACCTCCGTCTGTGTCTGTGGCGCAATCGGTCAGCGTGTTCGGCTGTTAACCGAAAGGATGGTGGTTTGAATCCACCCAGGGACGGCCCACTTTTCCTCCCGCCCCTTGTTATTGTTTCTACTTCTGGCGGTCACCTTGCCAGACTGCGGCTACAGTAACCTTAAGCTGCTTGCTGCGGACGGCCATCTTGGAAAAATGTATTGAGCGTTTAGAAACTTCCTTTCCATTGCCTAGGCCAACATAAACCAAGGCACAGCTAGGAGTCGAACCCAGGGTTTCCTGTTTACGAGACAGGCGCTTTGACCAACTAAGCCACGGTGCCAGGACTCTCCCATTCCCCAGTGCCTACACTCAGGCGTAAGAAACAAAACAAAACAAAACAAAACAAAAAAACAAAACAAAACAAAACAAAACAAAACAAAACAAAACAAAACAAAACAAAACAAAACAAAACAAAACAAAACAAAACAAAATCTGGATGCAGGCTGCAACAAAGGAAGCACACAGAGGTGAAAACGTAAGGTTGACGGGAGCAACAAGCTCCCTGTTGCGACTGTCCAGGGGCGGCAATGGGAATTGGACGTTAGGTAAGTAGCATAGTAGCATAACAGCAGATCACGGACCACTGTCAATCAGATGCTTGCCTTTCCGTCCATCTATCTATCTATCTATCTATCTATCTATGACTCTCGATATCTAACTCTCTTGCTTGCTATCGCTCCCCCAATGGTCAGTAGCATAGTAGCATAACAGCAGGTCACGGACCACTGTCAATCAGATGCTTGCCTTGCCGTCCATCCATCCATCCATCTATGACTCTCGATATCTAACTCTCTTGCTTGCTATCGCTCCCCCAATGGTCAGTAGCATAGTAGCATAACAGCAGATCACGGACCACTGTCAATCAGATGCTTGCCTTGCCGTCCATCCATCCATCCATCTATCTATCTATCTATCTATGACTCTCCATATCTAACTCTCTTGCTTGCTATTGCTCCCCCAATGGTCAGTAGCATAGTAGCATATCAGCAGATCACGGACCACTGTCAATCAGATGCTTGCCTTGCCGTCCATCCATCCATCCATCTATGACTCTCGATATCTAACTCTCTTGCTTGCTATCGCTCCCCCAATGGTCAGTAGCATAGTAGCATAACAGCAGATCACGGACCACTGTCAATCAGATGCTTGCCTTGCCGTCCATCCATCCATCCATCTATCTATCTATCTATCTATCTATGACTCTCCATATCTAACTCTCTTGCTTGCTATCGCTCCCCCAATGGTCAGTAGCATAGTAGCATAACAGCAGATCACGGACCACTGTCAATCAGATGCTTGCCTTGCCGTCCATCCATCCATCTATCTATCTATCTATCTAGCTATCTATCTAGCTATTTAGCTAGCTATCAATCTATGACTCTCAATATCTAACTCTCTTGCTTGCTATCGCTTCCCCAATGGTCACGTATGTTGCATTCAACGACAAAGAAAATCGTGTGCTGGCAATGATTTCTGGCAACTGTGAAGGAACTGCACGACTGCAGCAAGCACAACACCTCCGTCTGTGTCTGTGGCGCAATCGGTCAGCGTGTTCGGCTGTTAACCGAAAGGATGGTGGTTTGAATCCACCCAGGGACGGCCCACTTTTCCCCCCGCCCCTTGTTATTGTTTCTACTTCTGGCGGTCACCTTGCCAGACTGCGGCTACAGTAACCTTAAGCTGCTTGCTGCGGACGGCCATCTTGGAAAAATGTATTGAGCGTTTAGAAACTTCCTTTCCATTGCCTAGGCCAACATAAACCAAGGCACAGCTAGGAGTCGAACCCAGGGTTTCCTGTTTACGAGACAGGCACTTTGACCAACTAAGCCACGGTGCCAGGACTCTCCCATTCCCCAGTGCCTACACTCAGGCGTAAGAAACAAAACAAAACAAAACAAAACAAAACAAAACAAAACAAAACAAAACAAAACAAAACAAAACAAAACAAAACAAAACAAAATCTGGATGCAGGCTGCAACAAAGGAAGCACACAGAGGTGAAAACGTAAGGTTGACGGGAGCAACAAGCTCCCTGTTGCGACTGTCCAGGGGCGGCAATGGGAATTGGACGTTAGGTAAGTAGCATAGTAGCATAACAGCAGATCACGGACCACTGTCAATCAGATGCTTGCCTTTCCGTCCATCTATCTATCTATCTATCTATCTATCTATGACTCTCGATATCTAACTCTCTTGCTTGCTATCGCTCCCCCAATGGTCAGTAGCATAGTAGCATAACAGCAGATCACGGACCACTGTCAATCAGATGCTTGCCTTGCCGTCCATCCATCCATCCATCTATGACTCTCGATATCTAACTCTCTTGCTTGCTATCGCTCCCCCAATGGTCAGTAGCATAGTAGCATAACAGCAGATCACGGACCACTGTCAATCAGATGCTTGCCTTGCCGTCCATCCATCCATCCATCTATCTATCTATCTATCTATGACTCTCCATATCTAACTCTCTTGCTTGCTATCGCTCCCCCAATGGTCAGTAGCATAGTAGCATAACAGCAGATCACGGACCACTGTCAATCAGATGCTTGCCTTGCCGTCCATCCATCCATCCATCTATGACTCTCGATATCTAACTCTCTTGCTTGCTATCGCTCCCCCAATGGTCAGTAGCATAGTAGCATAACAGCAGATCACGGACCACTGTCAATCAGATGCTTGCCTTGCCGTCCATCCATCCATCCATCTATCTATCTATCTATCTATGACTCTCCATATCTAACTCTCTTGCTTGCTATCGCTCCCCCAATGGTCAGTAGCATAGTAGCATAACAGCAGATCACGGACCACTGTCAATCAAATGCTTGCCTTGCCGTCCATCCATCCATCTATCTATCTATCTATCTATCTAGCTATCTATCTAGCTATTTAGCTAGCTATCAATCTATGACTCTCAATATCTAACTCTCTTGCTTGCTATCGCTCCCCCAATGGTCACGTATGTTGCATTCAACGACAAAGAAAATCGTGTGCTGGCAATGATTTCTGGCAACTGTGAAGGAACTGCACGACTGCAGCAAGCACAACACCTCTGTCTGTGTCTGTGGCGCAATCGGTCAGCGTGTTCGGCTGTTAACCGAAAGGATGGTGGTTTGAATCCACCCAGGGACGGCCCACTTTTCCCCCCGCCCCTTGTTATTGTTTCTACTTCTGGCGGTCACCTTGCCAGACTGCGGCTACAGTAACCTTAAGCTGCTTGCTGCGGACGGCCATCTTGGAAAAATGTATTGAGCGTTTAGAAACTTCCTTTCCATTGCCTAGGCCAACATAAACCAAGGCACAGCTAGGAGTCGAACCCAGGGTTTCCTGTTTACGAGACAGGCACTTTGACCAACTAAGCCACGGTGCCAGGACTCTCCCATTCCCCAGTGCCTACACTCAGGCGTAAGAAACAAAACAAAACAAAACAAAACAAAACAAAACAAAACAAAACAAAACAAAACAAAACAAAACAAAACAAAACAAAACAAAACAAAACAAAACAAAACAAAACAAAAACAAAATCTGGATGCAGGCTGCAACAAAGGAAGCACACAGAGGTGAAAACGTAAGGTTGACGGGAGCAACAAGCTCCCTGTTGCGACTGTCCAGGGGCGGCAATGGGAATTGGACGTTAGGTAAGTAGCATAGTAGCATAACAGCAGATCACGGACCACTGTCAATCAGATGCTTGCCTTTCCGTCCATCTATCTATCTATCTATCTATCTATCTATGACTCTCGATATCTAACTCTCTTGCTTGCTATCGCTCCCCCAATGGTCAGTAGCATAGTAGCATAACAGCAGATCACGGACCACTGTCAATCAGATTCTTGCCTTGCCGTCCATCCATCCATCCATCTATGACTCTCGATATCTAACTCTCTTGCTTGCTATCGCTCCCCCAATGGTCAGTAGCATAGTAGCATAACAGCAGATCACGGACCACTGTCAATCAGATGCTTGCCTTGCCGTCCATCCATCCATCCATCTATCTATCTATCTATCTATGACTCTACATATCTAACTCTCTTGCTTGCTATCGCTCCCCCAATGGTCAGTAGCATAGTAGCATAACAGCAGATCACGGACCACTGTCAATCAGATGCTTGCCTTGCCGTCCATCCATCCATCTATCTATCTATCTATCTAGCTATCTATCTAGCTATTTAGCTAGCTATCAATCTATGACTCTCAATATCTAACTCTCTTGCTTGCTATCGCTCCCCCAATGGTCACGTATGTTGCATTCAACGACAAAGAAAATCGTGTGCTGGCAATGATTTCTGGCAACTGTGAAGGAACTGCACGACTGCAGCAAGCACAACACCTCCGTCTGTGTCTGTGGCGCAATCGGTCAGCGTGTTCGGCTGTTAACCGAAAGGATGGTGGTTTGAATCCACCCAGGGACGGCCCACTTTTCCCCCCGCCCCTTGTTATTGTTTCTACTTCTGGCGGTCACCTTGCCAGACTGCGGCTACAGTAACCTTAAGCTGCTTGCTGCGGACGGCCATCTTGGAAAAATGTATTGAGCGTTTAGAAACTTCCTTTCCATTGCCTAGGCCAACATAAACCAAGGCACTGCTAGGAGTCGAACCCAGGGTTTCCTGTTTACGAGACAGGCGCTTTGACCAACTAAGCCACGGTGCCAGGACTCTCCCATTCCCCAGTGCCTACACTCAGGCGTAAGAAACAAAACAAAACAAAACAAAACAAAACAAAACAAAACAAAACAAAACAAAACAAAACAAAATCTGGATGCAGGCTGCAACAAAGGAAGCACACAGAGGTGAAAACGTAAGGTTGACGGGAGCAACAAGCTCCCTGTTGCGACTGTACAGGGGCGGCAATGGGAATTGGACGTTAGGTAAGTAGCATAGTAGCATAACAGCAGATCACGGACCACTGTCAATCAGATGCTTGCCTTTCCGTCCATCCATCCATCTATCTATCTATCTATCTATGACTCTCGATATCTAACTCTCTTGCTTGCTATCGCTCCCCCAATGGTCAGTAGCATAGTAGCATAACAGCAGATCACGGACCACTGTCAATCAGATGCTTGCCTTGCCGTCCATCCATCCATCCATCTATGACTCTCGATATCTAACTCTCTTGCTTGCTATCGCTCCCCCAATGGTCAGTAGCATAGTAGCATAACAGCAGATCACGGACCACTGTCAATCAAATGCTTGCCTTGCCGTCCATCCATCCATCTATCTATCTATCTATCTATCTAGCTATCTATCTAGCTATTTAGCTAGCTATCAATCTATGACTCTCAATATCTAACTCTCTTGCTTGCTATCGCTCCCCCAATGGTCACGTATGTTGCATTCAACGACAAAGAAAATCGTGTGCTGGCAATGATTTCTGGCAACTGTGAAGGAACTGCACGACTGCAGCAAGCACAACACCTCTGTCTGTGTCTGTGGCGCAATCGGTCAGCGTGTTCGGCTGTTAACCGAAAGGATGGTGGTTTGAATCCACCCAGGGACGGCCCACTTTTCCCCCCGCCCCTTGTTATTGTTTCTACTTCTGGCGGTCACCTTGCCAGACTGCGGCTACAGTAACCTTAAGCTGCTTGCTGCGGACGGCCATCTTGGAAAAATGTATTGAGCGTTTAGAAACTTCCTTTCCATTGCCTAGGCCAACATAAACCAAGGCACAGCTAGGAGTCGAACCCAGGGTTTCCTGTTTACGAGACAGGCGCTTTGACCAACTAAGCCACGGTGCCAGGACTCTCCCATTCCCCAGTGCCTACACTCAGGCGTAAGAAACAAAACAAAACAAAACAAAACAAAACAAAACAAAACAAAACAAAACAAAACAAAACAAAACAAAACAAAACAAAACAAAACAAAACAAAACAAAACAAAACAAAACAAAATCTGGATGCAGGCTGCAACAAAGGAAGCACACAGAGGTGAAAACGTAAGGTTGACGGGAGCAACAAGCTCCCTGTTGCGACTGTCCAGGGGCGGCAATGGGAATTGGACGTTAGGTAAGTAGCATAGTAGCATAACAGCAGATCACGGACCACTGTCAATCAGATGCTTGCCTTTCCGTCCATCCATCCATCTATCTATCTATCTATCTATCTATCTATGACTCTCGATATCTAACTCTCTTGCTTGCTATCGCTCCCCCAATGGTCAGTAGCATAGTAGCATAACAGCAGATCACGGACCACTGTCAATCAGATGCTTGCCTTGCCGTCCATCCATCCATCCATCTATGACTCTCGATATCTAACTCTCTTGCTTGCTATCGCTCCCCCAATGGTCAGTAGCATAGTAGCATAACAGCAGATCACGGACCACTGTCAATCAGATGCTTGCCTTGCCGTCCATCCATCCATCCATCTATCTATCTATCTATCTATGACTCTCCATATCTAACTCTCTTGCTTGCTATCGCTCCCCCAATGGTCAGTAGCATAGTAGCATAACAGCAGATCACGGACCACTGTCAATCAGATGCTTGCCTTGCCATCCATCCATCTATCTATCTATCTATCTAGCTATCTATCTAGCTATTTAGCTAGCTATCAATCTATGACTCTCAATATCTAACTCTCTTGCTTGCTATCGCTCCCCCAATGGTCACGTATGTTGCATTCAACGACAAAGAAAATCGTGTGCTGGCAATGATTTCTGGCAACTGTGAAGGAACTGCACGACTGCAGCAAGCACAACACCTCCGTCTGTGTCTGTGGCGCAATCGGTCAGCGTGTTCGGCTGTTAACCGAAAGAATGGTGGTTTGAATCCACCCAGGGACGGCCCACTTTTCCCCCCGCCCCTTGTTATTGTTTCTACTTCTGGCGGTCACCTTGCCAGACTGCGGCTACAGTAACCTTAAGCTGCTTGCTGCGGACGGCCATCTTGGAAAAATGTATTGAGCGTTTAGAAACTTCCTTTCCATTGCCTAGGCCAACATAAACCAAGGCACTGCTAGGAGTCGAACCCAGGGTTTCCTGTTTACGAGACAGGCGCTTTGACCAACTAAGCCACGGTGCCAGGACTCTCCCATTCCCCAATGCCTACACTCAGGCGTAAGAAACAAAACAAAACAAAACAAAACAAAACAAAACAAAACAAAACAAAACAAAACAAAACAAAACAAAACAAAACAAAACAAAACAAAACAAAATCTGGATGCAGGCTGCAACAAAGGAAGCACACAGAGGTGAAAACGTAAGGTTGACGGGAGCAACAAGCTCCCTGTTGCGACTGTCCAGGGGCGGCAATGGGAATTGGACGTTAGGTAAGTAGCATAGTAGCATAACAGCAGATCACGGACCACTGTCAATCAGATGCTTGCCTTTCCGTCCATCCATCCATCTATCTATCTATCTATCTATCTATCTATGACTCTCGATATCTAACTCTCTTGCTTGCTATCGCTCCCCCAATGGTCAGTAGCATAGTAGCATAACAGCAGATCACGGACCACTGTCAATCAGATGCTTGCCTTGCCGTCCATACATCCATCTATCTATGACTCTCGATATCTAACTCTCTTGCTTGCTATCGCTCCCCCAATGACAGGCATTCCCGCATGACAGGCGGGGATACTCACCACTATACTAACGAGGAGCCGGGCTTGCCACCTCCCACCTTCTCCGCCCCCACATCTTTCGCCACGCCCCTTTCCGATTCTGAATGTCTCAGGGCAAGGCGAGGGCAGCATCGCTGCCTCCCCTGCCTGCTTTATTCCACCTTGTTAGTGTCCTTCGGTCAGCTCAGGCTCCGGAAAGCAGTCCTGGACCGCGACCCGTTGCGCTAGGGCCCCGCCGGGCAGTCAGGATGGCCGAGCGGTCTAAGGCGCTGCGTTCAGGTCGCAGTCTCCCCTGGAGGTGTGGGTTCGAATCTCACTTCTGACAACAGTGTGTGCTCCTTTTTGCCCCGTTTGAAACGGGTCAAGGATGGCGCCCTCCCTGGTCCTTTCAGCACGTGAGCCAAAAAACGAACGCTTCAGTGACTGCGAAGCGGGGCCAAGCGGGCTCGTCCGGGAGTTGAAGCCAGGGCCTCTCGCACCCGAAGCGAGAATCATACCCTAGACCAACGAGCCAAGTTAACGGACGGTGTCGCAGTTTCTGCTGGGCAAGCACGTAACTGCTTGGGGCAGACCAGGAGACCTACGCTCACTGACTGATAGCATGGACTGTAGCGCTGACGTGTCTTTCCAGAACGGTAACCCCATCCCCAGTGAGACAGCACTGAGAGCATGGTTCAGCAGGCCCGCAAACAACTGAAAAGAATGCCTCTCCTTGGGTGCAGCTCAGGTGTACACGTTCAGCAAAGGTCTCCATAATAAGCCGGCAAACCACATTTCGTCCTCCTCCTCCTCAACAACACACTACATGTCCTCCTCCTCCTCAACAACAACAACAAACTTGTAAAATACACATTTTCTTTAAAGAAAACAAAACACACAGGTGACAGTCTGATTTCCCATCAGCTATACAGGCAACAGTATCTGAGGTCAATAGCCCTCCTTTGTGCAGAGGAGCCCAGAAGCCAGCCTTCAAGAGCAAATGAACAAACACTTCAGTGACTGCAAAGCAGGGCCATGTGGGCTCGTCCTGGAGTTGAACCCAGGGCCTCTCACACCCTCAGCAAGAATCATACCCCTAGACGAACGAGCCAAGCTAATAGGCAGTATTGCATGTTCTCCTGGGAAGCACGTAACTGCTTGAGGCAGACTCTCACCTGATCACCACATGTGGTTACACTTTAAGAAGGGGTGAGTTTAAGGTCATCGGTAACATCACAAAGGTTGGCAGCATTTTACATGAATATGTAAAGTAAAAAACACACACTACATGTAAATAAGCCATACTACTTGTTTAGTGTATGTAAGCTCGTTCTGTAATCATACATCATCCATACTAGTATTTAATAATTTAATTAACTATACACAAACTACTTGGTCAATTCACTCTTGTTACCGTGTAATTACAGTGCAAGTAAATTGTAATAATTGTAGCGTTGTATATTGGGCCATATTTTACATGTAACTATATATTTCATATTTGTCCAATTAATGTACATTTGTTTTTGTTTTTTTTAGCTGGTACCAAAACATTGGTCTCTGGAACTAAAAGGTCGGAAATTGGAAGAACTATTAATGACAAATGAATGACCGCTGATACAAGTAAATAGTGTTTCCTCAAATCTAAAGTGAGACCTTTTTGAATGAATCTGTAATACATGCCCTATACACTCACCTAAAGGATTATTAGGAACACCTGTTCAATTTCTCATTAATGCAATTATCTAACCAACCAATCACATGGCAGTTGCTTCAATGCATTTAGGGGTGTGGTCCTGGTCAAGACAATCTCCTGAACTCCAAACTGAATGTCTGAATGGGAAAGAAAGGTGATTTAAGCCATTTTGAGCGTGGCATGGTTGTTGGTGCCAGACGGGCCGGTCTGAGTATTTCACAATCTGCTCAGTTACTGGGATTTTCACGCACAACCATTTCTAGGGTTTACAAAGAATGGTGTGAAAAGGGAGAAACATCCAGTATGCGGCAGTCCTGTGGGCGAAAATGCCTTGTTGATGCTAGAGGTCAGAGGAGAATGGGCCGACTGATTCAAGCTGATAGAAGAGCAACTTTGCCTGAAATAACCACTCGTTACAACCGAGGTATGCAGCAAAGCATTTGTGAAGCCACAACACGTACAACCTTGAGGCGGATGGGCTACAACAGCAGAAGACCCCACCGGGTACCACTCATCTCCACTACAAATAGGAAAAAGAGGCTACAATTTGCACAAGCCTGGTCTGATGAGTCTCGATTTCTGTTGAGACATTCAGATGGTAGAGTCAGAATTTGGCGTAAACAGAATGAGAACATGGATCCATCATGCCTTGTTACCACTGTGCAGGCTGGTGGTGGTGGTGTAATGGTGTGGGGGATGTTTTCTTGGCACACTTTATGCCCCTTAGTGCCAATTGGGCATCGTTTAAATGCCACGGCCTACCTGAGCATTGTTTCTGACCATGTCCATCCCTTTATGACCACCATGTACCCATCCTCTGATGGCTACTTCCAGCAGGATAATGCACCATGTCACAAAGGTCGAATCATTTCAAATTGGTTTCTTGAACATGACAATGAGTTCACTGTACTAAACTGGCCCCCACAGTCACCAGATCTCAACCCAATAGAGCATCTTTGGGATGTGGTGGAAAGGGAGCTTCGTGCCCTGGATGTGCATCCCACAAATCTCCATCAATTGCAAGATGCTATCCTATCAATATGGGCCAACATTTCTAAAGAATGCTTTCAGCACCTTGTTGAATCAATGCCACGTAGAATTAAGGGAGTTCTGAAGGCAAAAGGGGGTCAAACACCAAGTGAGTACCAAGTGAAATCTATTAAAGTATTGAAGTATCCCAATGTTTTAAGTTACACTTCATGTATACATGTGTTTGGAAGTTTATCCAAATATATTCTACCAGTATATTTAGAATGCAACATTTTTGCAGTCTAATATATTCACAGTATACAATACATGCAATATGAGATTGTTGTGTATTTAGCAGTATACTAAATGTATATTATAAGGGGACATATATGTATGCATTTTTATATATTTAGTATAAAATACATGTGTAGATGTTACAGTATATTTGCATATAATTATAGATATATTAAAAACAAGTTTACATATAATTCTGAATATACTTAAGTTATATTAAGCAATATTTGTATGTATAATATAGTGTATTTGACCATATTTCTGTATCAAGTAACATACTAAAACTGCAATTGATATTTAAAAGTATATTTTCACCATATATTATAAAATGGTATGCACATTTATAAAACATATTAATACATTAAAATACATTTCATATTTCAGAATATTATATATTTTTAAATATTTTATTTTTGTAAGGGTATCTTCCATAAATGCAGTTTTACCAAACAAAGGAAAACCAGGAAAGGTTGGTGGAGGAGATTACGCAGTTTTGGCAGCCCATTCTGAAACCCACTGCAGAATATATTCTGGCAGGAGGTCTGATTAAAATACTGGAAAATCTTCAATCAAAGTCAAGAAATGTGTCAAAAGGCTTCCAGTTTCCTTTCCTGCCATGAGAAGTATGCTGATTTCAGAACCTCTATGAAGTAGATTCCTTATTTTTCAAAAAATAAGTAATGGTTATTTTTTTCACTGTTTCCTCAATATATTAATAATAAACTGTTTTATTTTTTTCTGCAAAATAAGTAAAGTTTACTTATTTATTTCTGGTTCCTGTTTTTTTTTTTTTTAAATAAGTAATGGTTATTTATTTTTATCTTTATTGTTTATTACTTTTTCTGTGAATTCTGATTCTAGCAGTATGAAGAAATAAGTAATAGTTACTTATTCCTTATTTCTGTTTCCCTGTTTTTTCACAAAATAAGTAATGGTTATTTCAAAAATCCCTGTTTACAAATGTAAGGACTTATAGGACAACAGCATTACATACAGATAGATAACATACATTAGTTATTATGCTAACAAGTGTCCATTATAAACAATCTATTAACAAATTATTGATTATGTTATTGTTATATGATTATTACAAATTATAAATATATTAGACATTTTTATTTAAACATTTTTGCTATACTATGTAGTTTGCATGTTCTCCCCGTGTCCACGTGGGTTTCCTCCCACCGTCCAAAGACATGTGGGTTAGGTTAATTGGCTTCTCTAAATTGCCCTGTATGTGGGTGTGTCTGCGTGTGTGTGTGTGTGTGTTGCCCAGCGATGGACTGGGGTCCCGTCCTGGGTGTATTCCTGCCTTGTGCCCTTTGCCTGCCGGGATCAGTGCTCGGCGACCTTCGCCAGGATAACTGGTTTCAAAAATGGATGGATAATAGCAGCAATTAACTGGCATGGCAGTTAATGATAATAGATTGATATCGGTGTGCAAATGTCATGTTATTATACCCTTTATTAAATATGTTATTAAATACCTTAAAACATATTATAGCAAAAAAGTTTAAAAATGTCTAATATATTTATAATTTGTAAAATTAATCATATAATAATAACATAACATGTTAATAGATTGTTTATAATGGACACTTAAAATAAAGCATTACCATTATTCTTAATACATGGATACAAGATAATCAACAACATGGGAGGGCTTGAGAATCTGCTATGGCTTTGTGCAAGGAAATTTGGCACTGAATAAATGTTGGCTACGGCAAACATGCGCTGCTGTACAGGCTGACAGAGACACTGTGATGCATTTCTTCAATGAGTGATGCTTACTTAATCTTTATTTCCATTTCCCAGTTTAAGGACACTTATCTCTACAGCATTACTTCAGTAGTTCACGCAGCCCCCTATAGAAGTCAGCGGAAGATGTAGTGATTGAAGTAATGGAGGTATCTTGGCCTGTACACACTTGGCAGAGGGAACGACAGCCTGGCCATGGAACACCTACCCCCAGCTCCATCTTGAGATTAGCGAGAGGCAGCAGTGATGCAGCGCTATGGAGCCTACAGCGCAGGGAAGGGACTTAATGCGTGGTATCTCTGATGTAGTGCTTGTGTGTTTTTCAGGTCTTTTCTATAATGTGCTTTCTGTATTGTCATAAACCCCTGGCACTTTTTGTCACTGTTACTCTATATTGTTTTGAATTACATTCATAAAGAAAATAAAACGAAAAATCTCTAATAGTGTGTGTCTCAATGGTTGTGTTTGTTCATACATCGATAAAAAACGTTTGGAAATACTATGAAAAGTAAAATGTAGATAACAAATAAGTAATCATAAGTTATTTCTGTGTCCTATTCTGTAAAAAATAAGAAATGATTAGGCCTACTTATTAAGTGGTTACTGAACAGTGTGCTCTCTGTCAAAAGCCAGCTTTTGGGCTCCTCTGCACAAGAGGGCTTTTGACCTCAGATGCTGTTGCCTGTGCAGCTGAAGGGAAATCAGACTGTCATCTGTGTGTTTTTCTATAAAAAAAATGTGTATTATGCAAGTTTGTTGTGGTTGTTGAGGAGGAGGAGGAGGAGGACATGTAGTGTGTTGTTGAGGAGGAGAACTTTGTGAAGCCACTTGTTCAGTTGGCCCGTTGGTCTAGGAGTATGATTCTCACTTAGTGTGCGAGAGGTCCTGTGTTCAACTCCTGAACGAGCCCTAGGGCATGAAGCCGTCTGGTTTCGTGGCTGGTGACGGTAGTCTTCTTGGGGTTGCTTTCCTCTACCTGCTTTCACATTATTGTTCATCTGCACTGTGAAGTGCTGTTAAATGAGTTTTGAATCATTTGGCTGAATCTGAGCAGATAACATAGCCCTAAACATTTCAGAATTCATCCTGCTGCTTTTGTCAAAAGTCAACCAGTTCTCTTGACAGCCATACATGCCCTTACCATAACACTACCTTCACCATGTTTCACAGATGAGGTGGTATGCTTCAGATCATGAGCAGTTCCTTCCCTTCTCCATACTCTTCTCTTCCCATCATTCTGGTACAAGTTGATCTTTGTCTCATCTGTACATAAGATGTTGTTCCAGAACTGTACAGGGTTCTTTAGATGTTTTTTGCCAAACTCTAATATGGTCTTCCCATTTCCTGTTTAAATACAGAGGGTTTACCACAAGATGTACTCTGGTGAAGTGTTCTCTTGATTGTTGACATTGACACAGATACACCTACCTCCTGGAGGGTATTCTTGATTTGGCCAACTGTTGTGAAGGGGTTTTCCTCACCAGGGAAAAAATTCTGTCATCCACCACAGTTGTTTTCCGTGGTGTTCATGGCCTTGTGGTGTTCCTCCGCTCACCAGTACGTTCTTATTAGTGGATTTGGCCCCACCTAATGTTTTTGCTCTCTGATTGGTTTGTTTCGATATCTAAGGCAGAACACCCCAAGAACAAGCAGGATCTAAAGACAGCTGTAGTGCAGGCCTGGCATAGCATCACCAGGGAAGAAACCCAGCATCTGGTGATGTCTATGGGTTCCAGACTTCAGGCAGTCATTGACTGCAAAGGATTTGCAACTGATAGGGAGAAATTTTACTCCCTCAATAAACAGGCGGACAAGGAATACTCAGGACCCGATTTAACTGAAATAATACCAAAATAGTTTATTCAGCTACAACTAAGTGCTCTGGAGATGGTCAGTCAGCAAGACACATCTAAGGTTTTTCTAAAGAACATGCTATCATATACAAGATGACTCCCTTTGGTTGCTGGGAAACTGGATGACGTCAATGATGTACCCCAAACTTGATCACAGACTTCTCCTTTGTCTTCTGTTTTCTCTATAGCCTTGGATGAAAATGTTTTTCTAAAAATCAGCTACACAGAACTACTGCACCTGTCCTCTGCGGAGCAATACACAAAGCTTAAATTCATACATGGGCTACACAATCTTACTGCAACAATGGTGCAAATATATTTGGCATTCGGACAGGCCACTGTCCCGCATCACAACCAAGTATTGAAACTCACAATTTAATTAATGATTATATTAGTTTGTCCAAATGCTTTTGAGCCCCTAAAATTGGGGGGACCACATAAAAATTGGTTTAATTCCTACACCATTCACCCGATTTGGATGTAACTACCCTCCAATTAAAGATGAAAGTCTACACTTAAAGCACATCTTGATTGTTTCCTTTCCAATCCATTGTGATGGTGTACAGAGCCAAATTGACAATTGGGTCTGTCCAAATATTTATGGACCGGACTGTATACCTGTAACGAAGGACTGCCATGGCGGGGAACCCAGGTGCGGAGTGAGAGGTGGTCAGAAACAGGCTGTGGTCAATGCTGGCAAACCGTAATGTCCAGAGAAATCCACAAGTCCTGGTCGAAAAGACAAGCAGGGGGTCAATGATCAGGCAAACAGGCTGGTAGGGAGAATACGGGAATTGGTGGAGGAACACGTGGAGGTTGTAAACAATCAATAACAAAAGGATACAAGACTTAGCAGTGAATTAAAGTCACAGAAAGGTTTATATGTGTAGCAGAGAGGAGCAGAGGACGGTGAAGGAGAGTGCTGGTCCAATGGGAGTTCGAGGATGATAGAACAAGTGCACATGGTGCCGAGGAATGTTAAGTGGCTGATTGCTGGGGAATGTGAGGGTTTAGAATTCCGGTGATTCTGACCTCTGCAGGGGAGCTTGTGAATTGCGGGATGTGTGGGATACAACAGTGACAATACCACTTGTTATTGTGTGTTTGAGTTTACTTGCATGGATTGTCTATTCATGTCAATATTAAAATTCCAAAGCATAACATTTATTCACAACATGCTTTAGTGTTAAATGTTTGATATGGCAGCGCATATAAAGGTGTATACAGCTCTGGAAAAAATTAAGAGACCAGTGCACAATTATCAGTTTCTCTGGTTTTACTATTTATAGGTATATGTTTTGGTAAAATTAACATTTTTGTTTTATTCTATAAACTGCTGAAAACATTTTTCCCAAATTCCAAATAAAAATATTGTCATTTAGAGCATTTATTTGCAGAAATTTACAACTGGACAAAATTACAAAAAATATGCAGTGTTGTCAGACCTCAAATAATGCAAAGAAAATAAGTTCATATTAATTTTTAAACAACATAATACTAATGTTTTAACTTACAAAGAGTTCAGAAATTAATATTTGGTGATTTTCAATCACAGCATTCATGCGTCTTGGCATGCTCTCCACCAGTCTTTCACATCGCTGTTGGGTGACTTTATGCCACTCCTGGCGCACAAATTCAAGCAACTCGGCTTTGATTGATGGCTTGTGACCATCCATCTTCCATCCATCACATTCCAGAGGTTTTCAATGGGGTTCAGGTCTGGAGATTGGGCTGGCCATAACAGGGTCTTGATCTGGTGGTCCTCCATCCACACCTTGATTGACCTGGCAGTGTGGCATGGAGCATTGTCCTGCTGGAAAAAACAATCCTCAGATTTGGGGAACACAGCAGAAGGATCAGAGCAGAAGGAAGCAAGTTTTCATTCAGGACAACCTTGTACATGGCTTGATTCATGCGTCCTTCACAAAGACAAATCTGCCCGATTCCAGCCTTGCTGAAGCACCCCCAGATTATCACTGATCCTTCACCAAATTCCACAGTGGGTGCGAGACACTGTGGCTTGTAGGCCTCTCCAGGTCTCCGTCTAACCATTAGATGACCAGGTGTTGGGCAAAGATGAAAATTTGACTCATCAGAGAAGATGACCTTACTCCAGTCCTCTACGGTCCAAACCTTATGGTCTTTTGCAAACCTCAGCCTGGCTCTTCTTTGCTTCTCGCTTTTTTCTAGCTTTGCAAGACTTCAGCCCTGCCCCTAGGAGCCTGTTTCGAACCATCCTCGCAGTGCACTTCACCCCAGCTGTCGTTTGCCATTCTTTTTGTAGGTCACTTGATGTCATCCTACGGTTGTTGAGTGACATTCCAATGAGTTGGCGGTCATCCCGGTCAGTGGAGAGTCGTTTTTGTCTTCTGCTGGTAGCTTTGTAGCTTTGTTGTCCCCAATGTCTGCTGCTTGACCTTGTTCTTATGAACCGCCATCTTTGACATTTTAAGAATGGAAGCAACGCTCACTGTATCCCTCTGCCAGTAAAGCCAGAATTGAAACCTAATTTTCTCAAAACTTTCCTTTTCAACTCTTTTGGCATGGTCAATAGTTATTTTCTGATTCCAATTACTTTTGAGGTTCTACTAGCACTGTTTTTCCCATCCAGCTGGTGCTAATGCAAGAGGATAGTGATATACTTTTCCTCCTTAAATATGATTTGGTTCAGGTGATCACCTAATTAGTACCTCATTGAGTAGAATGAGGTGTGTCTGTGTTGGAATTCAACAGACACTGGCATGGAATGACTGCCATACATGTCGAGATGCTGATTTAAGAAAAATGTGCAGTGGTCTCTTAATTCTTTCCAGAGCTGTATAAAATAATGAGGACCTAGTAGGGCAGCATGGTGGCATGGTGGTTAGCACTGCTGCCTCACCGGTACAGGGGTCTGGGGTTTGAGTCCTGGCTTGGGGGCTTGTCTGTGTGGAGTTCACATGATCTACCTCTGTCTGTGTGGGTTTCCTATGGGCACTTCAGTTACCAGTTCTGTGAGAAGAGTGCAAATCTAAACAAACAAGAAGGTTCTTGAGTTTCAACTTCACTGCTGCAACTGGTCTGTAATTCTGTGAGGCAAGAATGATAAAAAAAAATCTGTAACCTTTGTAAGGACTTGTAAGGTATGCATATTCCATGTTTTTACTGGTAATGGATTTTATGTAATTACAGTCACTGACTCCCTCAGCTGTGCTTGGGTGGCCTTCTTCTCCTCAGTCCTCATCCTCCTCAATCTCTCTGCAGAATTTGACACTGTCGATCACTCCATCCTCCTCTCCTGCCTCGCTGACCTTGGAATCTCTGAACTGCTCTCACCTGGTTCTACTCCTACCTCAGCGACGGGACCTACCAAGTGACATGGCGAGGTTCCTCATCCACCCCCCAACCTCTCCTCACAGGTGTAACCCAAGGCTCCATTCTGGGTCCCCTCTTGTCCTCTCTCTACACTCACTCCCTGGGCCCCCTCATTGCATCCCATGGTTTCTCTTACCATTTTTACACCGATGATGCCCAGATCTTCCTGTCTTTTCCCTCCTCCGACATTCTCATCCCCTCTTGCATCTCTTCCTGCTTGTCTGCTATCTCTGCCTGGATGCACTCACACCACCTCAAGCTCAACCTCTCCAAATCTTTTTTACATTCCGTTAATTCCTTTAGAAATCAGGATAAATTGGGTAAAACCAGAAAAGCATCTAATTAATTCTCATTCAGGAGTCAACATAAAAAACAGAAAAGAAACAGAAAACCATCCTGAGGTTCTGTGACACCGAAGAAGGTTTCCTACTGTTCACAGAGAAAGGGGAGCAATTGCTTGCCCCAGTGGAGGACCTTCTACGGCAGATGGGATTGAAGACTGTGGAGGAGATCGAACAGCTTCTCCCTGTAGTAGCAGACATAACTATCCAAAGTAAAAAAAAAATGCAATCAATCTATTGCAATTAGCAATGAGGAGTAGCATTTAGTGCTATTGTTTGGCTCCAAACCAGAAGCCTATTGGATGATGTGTTATTTTAAATAAGTATGTATAATATAAAAATAGTAACAGACTGATTTGTTTTTTTGTATACGCATATTTTACTGTTTTAGTTTTTAATTTACTTTTTTTTAACTAAGTTAATTACATGCAATTAAATGTGTGTGTATATATATGTTTCCAATTTTGTTTACTTTTTAACAAAATTAAAGTGTTCCGAAGCCCAACCCTGCAGCAACACCAGTCTATCACAAGGCAACTCTAATTATCTCTAATTAAGGACACAAGTCTAACACAGGGTAACTCTAATTCTAATGTTTGTTATATTCCTTTTTGATAATTGTCAAGATAAGAAAATGTACAAACAAATGATATATGCCAATATTCAGTAAATAATTATCCATTAAGTTTAATCTGAGGATTTTTACAGCTTTCCTTCTACCCCCAAAATTCCAACTCCTGTTACAACTTTGGTAGAAACATAGTATACATACCAGGCAATTAATTCCCTATATTATCCTTATCTAATAGCCTTAGCTTATTTTCCTTAAACACCTTTTTCAAATCGTTTAACGTTTCGATTATTTTCAAAAACTACTACTAGTAGCTTACTACTGTTAAAAATAACTTACATGTACTTATAGTAACTTACATACTGTAGCATTGGGGGGGCATTTTATTGGTTATTATGAATTATTATTTATTATTTTGTATTGTAAGGATAAGGGTGTCTGCCAAGAGATAAATAATAATAATAATTTAATTATTGAAACAGCGATACACAGCAGACCGACACTGTACACACTGCCGGTTTATCTGCCGCTCACGCTTGGCTGCGAGGCACTGCCTGAAGAGCTGGAGTCTCTGGCCTGCGCCCCCTCCTCCCCTGTCTGCTGGCCAGGAGCCGTAAGTGTCCATCCTCATTTCTGATGCCAATGTAGTATTTTCAGCGGGGGAAAGCAAGTAGCCCACAAATCGCTTGCTTACTTGCTGCTAGATTTATTGAAGAAAAAAACTACGCGCCTCTTGCCCAGTAGAAGTTCACACAGTTCCAGGTGTTGCTCCGCACACGTGGTCACCAACTCTAAAACCCCTGCACACACCCTAATAAACCCCAGCTACCTTACCTAAATTAGCATAACACATTTTTAAATAAATTAAACTGAGCACTTTATCTCCGTTGTTACACATACATAGTATTAATAATTATACTGTTCTTACCACATGTAAATCCTGCAATAAATCATTCCCCAGCGTGAAGTAATTTTCACAAAACGAAATCCAAATATAAATTTTTGCTAGTCTTTAGATGTGCCCAGCAAATGTAGTCTGTAACTCTAAGTTAAAACTTTAATAACACTCATGTATTACAATCAAACTTGAAAAATAGGGCATCCAAAACAGGAATGTCACAAAATGTTGTATCACTATATTAAAATAATATCATATGAAAGCTGTTGGGACTGAGGGACGGAAGCTCAGTTCGTTAGCTTTGCCCCTCATATTAGGATTTGGGGGTGCACAAAATGTACTAATTTATGTTTAATCTTAATTGTAAACTACTGTAAATAAATGAATAAACATATCAAGAGGGCTTCCTTTGATCTACTGGCAGAGGTCTGGTCTCATAGTTCTCAAAGCAACTGTTGATCAATAATGATGAGGTGACCTCTCCAGCCACAGATTAGCCACAGAAATCTTGAAGGAGATGCTGGGAGTGTCAGAACAGCCTTGCTAAAATTTGCTTGCTTGACAATTAATACAATTGGCTCTGTTGACATGTTTTTCAATCATTAATATAAAACATTATACAGTTTATACAAAACATTAATACCGGCTCTTCAAAAAGTTTTACATTTATATTTATAAATGTTATTTTGTATACTGGTAAGTTAGCCTTGATTGGTCTTTGTTCACATATTTTTCTTTTTAAGCTGTCAAAAGCAAAATATTCCATACCTCTGTTTTGGATAGCGTACAGTTGCTAATAATAATACAAACCATACATTTCATTACAATAACACACACACATATATATTAAGGCTGTCAGTCCATTCAAATATTTGATCGGTTAATCAATGGGCAATTGCTGATTAATCGGGCACTTATTAAAATAAAAACAACGCTGTAACATTAATGGTAAAATATATATATATATAGGAATATATATTTAAAAAACACCAAATCATTATAATAAGCAAACTAAATTATAATTGCTACAGCAAATGGGTGCTCACAAATTATACTGTAAACTACACTGCTCTTGTAAGAAAAGCATTGCATGCAAATGAAACAGAAAACCTTTCCTTGTCTTCAATATTTCCTTACAAATCGAGTTTGAATCCAAAGTTTAGTTTCCCATTTGCGGCTTGTGACCCTGTAGTTTGTGTGCTGATACTGTACACGTGATGTGATCTTTTGCATGATTTGCCTTTATAATTTAACTCTAGAAGTGCACGGCTGGTCAGTTTGACTGATTTAATTTGAATTACTATGTGTTCCTGAATACACTATGGATACCAATTCCTCACTTTTCCTAAATATATGTATTAAATATGCCTACAGCATTTTAGCTGCATAAACGCAAATAAAGTTTTTTATTTGATCATTATTATACTATAGTTTTGGCTCTTGTAGGTAGTTTGAAATGTCGGTGCTTCTAGTGTGTACTGTATAATAGCCAGTCATTATAATAGACATTTTTAATTTGTTTAAATCTGCTTGATAAATGATCTTTTAAGAACTATACTGTGATGATTATATATATATATATATATATACTGTCATTTATGTTGTTGTAACTTACCATTACATATAGTGTGCCTTCCAGATGTATGCATACCCCTGATTCAATGTAACAAAAATAGTTTTAGCAAAGAAAAGAGAACAATGTTGTTTTTTGTTTGTTTTTGTTTTGTTTAAATACATGCACACATGAAACAATCTAGGACTATCAGTGTTAGATATCGCAAAAATATTAAAGTACAAGTTTTGAACAAATATGCAAATATGTTTTTGCGAAGTACAGTACTGAAACTAGTATTGCTTTCATTAATTTCTGCAACAAATACTGAGTGTACACTTGCATAGATGTGAGTGAAGCCATCTTCTTTTTGCCAATGTACAGCATGGCAGAAGCTGCCATAACTAAATATTCCTATACATATTTACACTCTTGATCTTGCTTTTCTCTTTCAAAACTCAAAACTTCATCATGTAGTCTTGCTCCCAAACAACCTTTATATAGCATGCAATTGCATCACGATTTAATCTGTATTCACCTGATTAAATCATGCAATTTCATGCATTCGGATTTCATGAAATCCAACGAAATTGAACACATTCGGATTCCATGGAAATTTCATAGTGTATCGCAAAGCTCTTTACAAGAAAATATAGTTAATTAAATATTAAAACTACAATTAAGTAGTACAACAAATACTGTAGGACACTGTTGTATACCACACTAAACTTTTATACTATGGTATACTGAATAATGTGTGACATACGATAGTACACTGTTATACTATAGTATACTCTTGTTACATGATATACTATAGTATCTTGTAATGTACTATAGTGCCTCCTACGGTACTTAGACAAATATTGAACTACCCTGTTGTATACTATAGTTTACTGTAGTACCTTGTGATGTACTATAGTACTTAATATATTACATGTACACTGAAACATACTGCTTACTGTACTTCCACAATGTTTCTCATGGAACTTTAGCATTCTAGTTATAAATAATATCATCATTATTATTATGCTTTTACTTTGTATTGCCTACAGGTCTTACACATACTAGTACAGACTGTTACCGAGGGTCTGGTGGAGAGAAAATGGTCACCTATTCCTTAAGAAAATCATATTAATAAATATATCTTCACTTCAGACATTTGTGACATTGCTATATTTAAAACAATTTATACAAATAACAGAATTAAGATAAAATTGTGGTGCAGTTCCCCTTAAAGTTTAAGCAAAACTTATTTTAGCAAATACATTGTTTATTCATTACTTGAATCGCTTCACATTACATAAATAAATGAATAAATGTAGTAGTGTTGACATAAATAAATGTCCATTTGAACAAGTATTTATGTATTAATGTATTGATTATTTTCACTGTATTTATTTTTAATTAAAATTTAAAACAAATTCGCAGTGAAAATAATAAATAAATGTTGAAATAAATAAATACATGTTCTAATAAATACATGGAGATTTATTTATTATTGTATTTAATTCAAAATCTGTTTATTTATCCATCTATTTATTTCCACATTAATTCATGTATTTATTATTTTCTCCATGTATTTATTTTTAATTTTGTCATGGATAGTATGGAGGATAATTTGTGCCAAAATGTAAAAACAAAAAAAAAAAACAATGTATAAATAAATAAATAAATATGTAGATAGTAAAGACGTTAATTCCGTTCGGAACTTAAAATGGTGTCCAGACTGTTCCTATTGCACAGACCTCCTGATGTGCCTTGTCCTAATGGATTATTTCTGTAATGGATAATTTAATCACTGGATCTATAGAGTTGAACATAAGACAACATACGGACATACGGACATACTCGGTCAGGCGCAATAGTAAAAACTAATTGGAGCTATTTGCTCCTTAGTGATATACTTTGCTTTTCCAGCTGTAAATATATATAACGCATACATCAGAAATCAACGTGATAACTATATGAAACACCAGGTATGCAACTAAATAAGCTTGAGAAGGTAAATGGAAAAATGGAGAGCAGCAGCAATCTAAAGCTACTTAAATGGTTAGATTGTGTTTTAAAGTACACAAAATGAAACTTAGAGAATAAACTGTTTACTACTATATTATGATATTAGAAGTATTGATGGTACTACTAATGTAATTAAATTGATACATTTCAATCAAATAAGTGTAGTTGGTTTATTGAGATTGAAATGGCTTGTTCCTTAAAATATTAGACCACAAGAGGGGGAACTTGACCTTGAATACTCTACTTACCAAAACCTTTAAGCAACAATTGTTGTCAACATGTGTCTTCATCTGATTCATATTTTTATGAGTCTGAAGCCATACATTTCTTGACTCCAAGCACCTGGAAGCCTCAAAAGTTGGGGGCCAAGCAACGAAGTTGCTGGAACCCTATTGTTATTGTTAGGATTATTATTTTTCCGCAGTATCTTTTCAAAAGCCTATAAAAACCAACGCTTGATGAAAACTCATGAAACTTCATACAGTGATAGATGGCTATGTAGTACTATGCCATATTCAATATGGAGGCCATATGTCACATGGTCTGGTGGCCATAGTGGCTTAAGTGACACATTTTGGAAAATATACAAAAATCTTCTTCTCCGAAACCGCAGACGGGACAGATGTGAAACTTGGTGTGTGATGTTATGTTATGGCCTAAATTCAGATTTGTTCAAAACAAGTCAATAAGTAATATGGTTTGGCAGCCATATTGGATTGGCCAAGAATCTTCAAAGATCTTCATCTCTGAAATGGTTGGTCTGATTGATATGAAATTTTGTACACGTGACCTTGGCTAGATCCTCTATCAGATTTTTTCAAGGCAAGTTGATTGAGAAAACAAAATGGCCGCCATGAGCCAATCAAATTTCAGAGATGGTCAAGTTGCAAATAAATGCATATGGTGCAGTATGGAACTATGTTAGAATGTATTGGACTGATTGTTACATGACAGAATTGATCCCATAAGCAATGTGGTGGTCACTGGTCATTATTATTATTATTATACTTATTTTTTCTTCTCTTCCACCAGAATATGTTCAAATGCCTATAACTTTTGAACCGCAGTCTAAAAAGTCACCAGACTTTGAATGGATGTAGGGGTCTATGGCATGGTCACTAGATCGCAAAATGGCGGCATAATGTCACATGGTTTGGTAGCCATCTTGATTGTAGTCCAGGCAAAAAATTACAGTTTTCAAACATAGTTTTCTCAGGAACGGGAAAGATATTGTACATATTGCGCTTATGAGTAGTAATGATGGCACTTTATGTCAAAGTGTCAGGTGGCCCCACCCCTACCCAGAAGCCCCATGGGCTGGGAAGCCCCGCCTTACCCAGAAGCCCCACGGGCCAGGAAGCCCCTCCTTACCCAGAAGCCCCACGGGCCAGGAAGCCCCTCCTTACCCTGTACCCTTTGATCCTCTCCAGTCAGCCAACTTGTTAGGATACAGGTTTTACCCTTTGACCCTCTCCTGTCAGCCATCTTGTTTGGATGACCGTAATCTTGTTAGGATGACAGCCATCTTGTTTGGATGACCTCCATCTTGTTAGGATGACAGGCATTTTGGAAAGGGCACAGGTCATCTTGACAAGTGTTTACTGCCATCTCACCCTGATGGTGTATGTGTGTGTGTGTGTGTGTGTGTAATGTTTAATAGTTTAAACTTATTATTATTTGTGTTAGGTTATGTTTTATGAATAGGTTTGTTATGATAAGTTGTTAGCAAAATAAAATACATTAAAATTAAAAGAGAACAACAACATAAAGTTTTAATAAAAAAGTATTTTAAACTGTGTTTAGTGATGTGCGTGTGATGATTTTAGGTTATATATTTTATGATTATTTTTGGGGTGGTACAGTGTTGGAAAAATAAAAGAGAAAGAAAAGGTATAGACATTCAAAATATGAGACTCAGTAAAATATATTTCAATGTCAATATTTTATTGTGACAGCTCTAAAAATGACAACAAGGCATCAAGTCAGATGTAGACAGTGAGATTAGATACTGACTCGGGTGACCAATGATCCCGCTTCCCCAACACCTACAGCAGCCAGGAAGAAACAACTGAACTGTACTGCACTAGCTACTCCCTCTACTTGTTTATTGGCCAGGGCAGTGACACTATTCTGTCTAGCACAGTGTAGAAATTGGGTTTGGTCATGATAGGGATAGTATTTCCAAAAGAACTGTGCAGAACTTTTTGGACAGATGTAAAAGCAGATTCACCAGGATGTGTCTCTTTATACAGCATTCTCTTGAGCACATTGGGGAGGGACGCCACTGTTTTTTCAACATCAGCAACTAGCGATTTCACATCAGAATTACCAGTATCATACAAATCACCAAACTTGTGAGCTATTAGAGTGAGGATGACATCTTCAAACATAGATTCCTCAAACATACGTAAACATAATTCCAGGGGCCCCGGGGGTTTCTTTCTCTGAAAAAATATAGGAATTAATATAATGTCTTATTGCACAGAAAAGCAGAGCAGACACAAACAGTATTTTATTTATGTTTGTAAAACACTTGATAAGCCTTGTTTTTTATAACCTTCTCAACTATTTGCATTACTTTCTCATCCACACTTTCTAACAAGTCACTAAACCATTTTGAAGGTAGAGTGCATGTTTCAGAGAAAAGCACGCAGTAAGACAGCCCGCTACTGTAAAATGAGGTAAGCAGACAAATAGCACAGTTAACCCCACTCCGAGTGTGCATAAAGAGATAGACAGCTCAGGTGAACAAATACCCTGTACAGGCATTCAGACCTCTGATGATTCTAGGGCCCTGTTGTTTAGTAAAATATGTCACATTTGTTGGCAACTGGTAGAAGATTTACACACAGCTCATAGAAAAATACATGTTTTGACAAATGTGTTAAAACAAAAAGGGTATAACATCGAGTTTGCTGAATCGTCACACTGTGAGTGAAAACCGCAATTAACAAATAATGAAACAAGTAAGACACAAAGACACTCGGTCTGCACGTATCACGGCAGTACTGATAAAGAATATTAATGTAGCCAAAAGAATGCTGCGTAGGCTTAAATCTAGAATGGATGTGTCACAATTAGCAGGATCACAGACACCATTACAGCACAGTGGCGGTTGATGACCACCCAGCAAACTTGGAAATTCAGGAATATATTGATTTGATTGTGTCTGATGAATTAGCATTAGAAGCTGATAATAATAACCAACCAGACTTGGAAATTCAGGAATATATAGATTTGCACGTGTCTGATGGGTAAGCATTAGAAGCGAATAATAATGATAATCAGATTGGGGGTGGTGATGTAGCAATGTTAGAGGTGAATAATGAAAATGCTGAACAAATGGTTGAGGGTGGTGATGGCGGGGACCCGCCTCGGGTGTTTTTGGAGCGTATTCGTCACTATGACCGGGAACTTAACAGGTTCCGGGGAATGGAGTTTTATGAAGAATTCAGGTTTGTGAATCTGGATCTGGTAGAATTGTACTGGTGCTGTGCAAGGGCTGTTAAATGAAATATCACACAATGTGGGTCCTAATGATTTTGTACAGCTTAGACTGAGCTCGGGGTCATTAAATAATGCTTTCTGTTAGAGGAGGCAACATTTGGGGGAGCTGGATGAAACAGATTTCCTAGAGAGCATAGCTAATTTACTGCAAAGTCACACCGAAATCCTAATATGCAAGGTGGGGTACGGAGACGTATAAAAGGTATTTTGTTTTGCAAGATAATAGACAAGAAAAGGGCATGCCTCACTGATTTCAAAAACCAAGGTAACAATTTATGTTTTGCCGCCAGTGTGTACCGCCTGTGGAAAGGGAAAGAATGCACAGATGTTTGTTTTACTTCACAAACAGCATTACTACGGGGTTTTAAACATCAGAACATTTATAGGTGTTAACTATTTCTGTGATTATTGCCACGCAGTATATGGGCATAAAAATAGTCACACGTGTCGGAATTTGTGCAGAGCGTGTTTTGACCCCCACTGTTTTGAGGTTAAAGAGACCATCACCAGATGCGATGTATGTAAAATATTCTGTAGAGGTGGTGTCTGTCTCAGGAAACACAAGGCTAAAGCTGCCACCAAAGAGATTCAGTGTGTTCAACACTTTTACTGTACAGAGTGCCGGACTTTTCTCCCAATAATGCACACTTGTGAAGAAAAGCTCTTTCCGCGCTGTAAAAGTGTTATCCAGACACCTGACAATCATGTATGCTACATGAGCGTAATAAACATCCCCAAACAATCGGAAAAATACAGTTTCTTTGATTTTGAATGCATGCAAGAAACAGGACACACATCCCAAATTATGTTTATGCCTCACACATAAACAACAACCGCACATGGGAGTTTTATGGGAATTCTTGCTTATCTGACTTTGTGAAATGTTTCATTGACACGTGTTTTAAAAACTACACTTTTATTTCACACAATGGTAAAGGCTATGATAACTACTTGGTCATTAGAGAGCTCATACGTGAAAAGGTTGCTACACACTTCATCACACAAGGAGGTAAAATTATGTGCATGACAGTGACCGCTCTGAACATCATGTTCATTGATTCATTACATTTCTTGCCTCTGAAACTGAGCAATATGCCAAAAGCAATGGGGTTTGAGGGTGAGAAAGGCCATTTCCCACACTTCTTTAACACGGTCGCAAACCAAAATTATGTAGGACCCTTACCCGCTAAACAATTTTACGGGGTAGACTACATGATGGGTGCTGATAAAACACAGTTTCAGGAATGGTACGATGAGCACAAACTCGATGAATTGAAGCGGTATTGTAGACAGGACGTGGACATACTGAGACAAGCTTGTACTACATATAGAAACGAGATATTAAGTATGACAGAGCAGATACGTCTGAAGTGTCCGTCTGACCCTGATTCAGACCTGATTAAAGTCAGTCTTGACCCGTTTCAGTACATCACATTAGCCTCTGTGTGTATGACCATGTACCGGTACATGTTTCTCAGACCGCAGACCATAGCATTAGTCCCGCACAACAATTATCACAACCAGAAAAAGCGGTTCTCGACCCCCGCTATTCAGTGGCTCATGTATACTGAACACACAGACAACATCAGTATACAACACGCACTAAAGCTGGGTGGTGAGCATAAATTTGGCCCGTACTATCTAGATGGTTTTGCAGTAATAAACGGTGTGTACACTGCTTTTGAGTACCATGGATGTTTTTTTCATGGTTGCGATACCTGTTATAGCGAAAATGACATTAACAGTGTGACAAAAACAACATTCGGCTGGCTATATCAAAAGACAATGTATAAAACCGAATTCTTAAAATTACAAGGGTTTGATGTTAAAGTGATGTGCGAACACAAATGGAAGACAATGCTGAATGAAGACCAGGATGTTAGGGCATTTATTTCCGAATCACAGTTACCAGCGCCTTTAGACCCCAGGGAGTCTCTATTCGGTGGGTGGACGAATGCAGTGACCCTGTATTATCAACCAAAACCTGGCTAGGAACTCCGTTACTATGATTTCACCAGTCTGTACCCGTTTGTAAATAAAACCAAATTGTACCCCGTTGGTCACCCGGATATAATATGCGAGGGCTTTGAAGATTTACAAAATTACTTTGGGCTCGCAAAAGTCAAAGTTTACCCTCCTAGAAGGTTGTTTTTCCCTGTGCTACCGACCAGAGTTGGTAAAAAACTGTTCTTTACACTCTGTCGGACGTGCGCTGACACCCAGCAGGGCTCCCCCTGAACAAACAGCGACGAGCAGATAGCGCTTACCGGTGTCTGGTGCATGCCAGAGCTGCTGGCTGCTGTAGATAAGGATTACAGAATAGCAGAATTATACGAGATCTGGCACTTTAAGCACTCGACCAACACGTTGTTTAGTGAATATATTAAAACGCATTTAAAAGGCAAACAAGAAGCTTCAGGCTACCCCCAGTGGTGCAAAAATGACACAGACCGTGAACACTACATCAGAGAGTAACATGACAGAGAGGGGGTACACTTGGACCATTACAACATTACTAAGAATCCGGCCAAAAGACAGATTTCAAAACTGTTTTTGAATTCTTTATGGGGAAAATTTGGACAACGACCAGATTTACAAAACACCAGTATTGTGAGAGACCCCAACGAATTATTTAAATACGTGTTTGCCCCATACCACGAGGTCCCGTCTTGTGATTTTATTGATGATGACGATGATTTTATGTGCCTGTGTCACCTGGAAACGGGGAAAAGAGCACTACACACAGCTTTCAAATGTAAATATTTGTATTGCCAGTTTCACCACCGCCTATGCTAGGTTAGAACTGTACTCTCTTCTGGATTCATTACAAGGTCGTTGTTTGTATTATGACACTGATTCAATCATTTATGTAAGCAGGCCAGGACAGTGGGACCCCAAGTTAGGAGATTATCTGGGTCAATTGACAAGTGAGCTGCCTCCGGATCAGCACATTACAGAGTTTGTTGCAACAGGACCTAAATCCTATGGATATAAGCTCTCAGGAGGGAAAGCCTGTATCAAGGTAAAGGTATCACATTAAACGTGGCTAATAGTGAGAAAATTAATGTCGATAGCCTAAAAGATTTGTTACTTGACTATGCGGATAAGTAGGCTGGTGCAAATGGTGAAATAAAAGACATTGCACTGCGGCAACCGGGGATAGTACGTGTTAAACGTGACTGGCACTTTGAGATGAGAACACTGCAAAAGACCGAGAGATAAATTACAGATTACAACGTTAGCTCGACAGATGTATCCAGGCAAATCTCAATATTTTTTGGAAGCTTTTGAAGATGCCACCAAGAAGTATTTCGGATACTTATTTGTCGATGTCATGTCAAAGACCCCTGATGAATACCGTTTAAGGACGGGTCTTTTCCCCCCTGACATCCCGGTGGTTTATGTGTTTAAAAAACAAAGAAAGTAAAAGCCGCTGGTTTTCCAGCGTTGAGCACATTTGCTGTCTGTGACTCTGGCTGTCAGTATGTCACTGCGTATGAAGAGAAAACCAAGCCGAGCCAAAGCCAAGCCGCAACAAGGCCATTCTGTGCGCCGCTGGAAGCGACCTGGTACAGGCCGTGTCAGAAATCGCTCTAAATACACTGAAAGGAAACATCCGCTTGAGCGCTAAACAATTTCAGAAACTCAAGAAAAGTGGCCACATTATAAAAACACTTAGTAAAAAGACAGTGTCTGTTAAGAGAAAGAGAAATCTATTGAATCAGTCTGGGGGGTTTATCGGTAATTTGCTAAGTATTGCCATTCCCCTCATTACCGGCTTACTGACCAGATGAAAATGCAATTCACTGAGAAAATGTATCTAGTACCTCAGAAACAGATGGGCCAAATTAAAGAGGACTTTCCAGTTGAACACGACATCAGAAAAATAGCCACATATAAATTGGATGGTGAAATGAAAGATATTCTGCAAAGCTCTCAATTGGGTGAATATGACAAAGCGCTGCAGAGGTACTTGGCCCTGACGCGGCAGGCAGAATCTGAAAAAGCCACTTTGACTTTGCAGATGCCTGACACCGATACCCCGGCCGAAAAACCGCACACAGAGCCTGTTTTCGATTATATTTTAGACGCTATCCCACAAAGGCAAAATAAAAATGCCCAAATGGTGTCCAACAATTCTATAGCTAGCTGGAATGAGAATGGGGAATTTGTGTACAAGGGGGGCCCTGTTCGTGGGTCTCATGTGATTGATCTGGTTAGGGCTGTCACACAGCCGCACACGCTGGCCACAGGAAGAGCCCCCAAAGGCTGGGGCAGTTTTATGATGGCGAGGGCGGAGATTAACATCCCCGGTTCGGTACTGTCTAACAGAATAAACAGGGAGGTGTTGGAGAAACTGAAAACAACACCTACTAGAGACAGTTCTATGTCTATACAGAGAAATCCTATTTCTCCTGAACCAGACTTTGATATTTCGATGGAGGGGGCGGCTGCCCCACCCGAAACACCACAAAGAGACCAGCCAGCTAAAAAGCATAGGCTGTTTGGGAAATTACCATGGCTGTCTCTGTAAAGCGGGTCCTCATGGTTTTATTTTTTGTATTATTATTTTGGTTGTTGTTTGTTTATATATAGGCTATAGAAATACATACATTGATGTTATCTGTAAAATGTTAAATCCTTGTGTGATTCTGATAATAAAAAATGTATTATTATTATTATTATTATTATTATTATTATTATTATTATTATTATTGTGTTTGTATGTCAAAGAACATTATCAGTGGTGTTTCACTGTTTTAGTTTATTTGGTTTTTGTGTGTGCTGAATAAAAAATGTAACGCGTGATAAACTATGGTGTTTGTATGTATGGATTTATTAACTACATATAAACATAATTCATGTGTATATAATATTTTATTATCAGGTTAGCAGGCGTTACATATATGAGAATGCCACGTCATTAAGCTTAAACGCACACACACAAACATACACACAAGCATTATTCTATCATTCTATAGTGTCTATGGTGTTATTCATACACTGTTCTAACATTGTTTATTTCTGTTCATGACTGATTTAGCAATTATGACAGATCCTAAAATCATGCATTCGGTTACACATCTGACAATTCTCATTTACATGAAGCTTAAACAGATACATAGGTCTCGTTCTCCTGTTATAACTTTTCACAAACTGCATTACCATGTTGTCATTACTAATTAAATCTTCAGAATACAAATCCAATATCTGATTATAAGCTAGCCCCTTACAACGCTGTTGTAAAAAATACACACAGTGGTTTCCACATGTTGTGGATAAAGCATCCTGCAACTGTCTGGAGTTAACACTGTTAACACTGAGTTTGTGTTTAAAAAACGCATGATTGATTTAGGGAAAAAAGGAGCATTGGGGGGGAATCCGTAAGAATCAAAGAATTCGGCCTTCCCATCTCCTCCTAGATAGATAGCAAGCCAGTGCTCCCCGGGTCGGTCATGCGGATGTGTGTTGATGACGAAACAGGCCGGCCTGTGGACTCCTGACCATTTGGGGAGCTTGTCAGATGGAAACACACCCAGAAAATAGTCTGTTGTGTAACTGTCCTTAGTCATGATGGCCCCAATCTGTTGCGTATTCATGACCAGAGTATTGAAAGCCACAAGGCAATCGTTTTTCAACTGTAGTCGTAAAGGACTTATCTTAATAATGATTAATGTTAATTTCAACAATGTTGTCAAAAACAGCATACACTATCATGTTCACGGTGGTTGGTAATGGCTGGGCAAAACTAATTTCTGCTCTCAGGTTCCCTGTTTTTATGAGCGAATAGTGCCCAGTGCACTCTTGATCCGGGCTGAGGTTAAATGCAAACAGTGTGTAACCTCTGGCAAACTCCTTACAGTCCACTACCAGAGGCTTGTCTTTGAGGTGCTTTCCGGCTGTTTCCACCAGGTTAAAGTTATCATTTGCGAAATCCGGTTGTAGCGGTTTAGTAGGGATCTGCTCCCGATCTACTTACAGGGCCAGGAAATTAATATCACAATGTTTAAAGTAGAAGGGGTTTATCCACAAAACCAATTGCTATTATTTTAGCCAATTGTCCCAGAAACACATTTTCCTGGTTGCAGACCCTGCTTCCTCTGGCCAGACTGAACACTTTCATATGAACCCGATCTACAGGGTATTTTGCATTAGCCACCTGCAGCACATCGGCATGACCCAGCCTGACAGCGGGGGCCACCCGGACCCTCTTCACAAACACAGCTGCTGAGAGAACCGACAGTTTGAAATCCTCAGCGTTGCTCATGAGACAGAACGCTTCTCTGTTACGGGTGAGTTGAATTTTTATATCAACACCGTTCAGCATTAATTTGTCTTGAAAAAACATGTCTGCATGAATACAACCCAACAATTCTAGTTTTCGGCTTCCTGCTGTATAGGCCGCTCTATTTCTGAACCCCAGGTTTGTCCCGTTCAGTGCGGTTACTTCATGCTGGCCGGCTGTGTCCTTGACAAAAAGGCCTGCTGAGTACTGTGTGTTCAAAGTGCTTTCACTGTAGTTGAGAATGGATTCTATTATAGCCCTGTATGGATAACAGTTGTTGCTCTGGCTAATAAGTCTGTCACCGATTGTGATGTCGACCTGGCTGAAAAGGGAGGCCACGGGGTAATTTACCAGGCCCACCCGATCATCCTGGGCCAGATCAGTGCCATCATGCTTAGTAATTTTACAAGTCAGGTAGATGATCGTGTTGTTCAGATCTAGATAGTCTTCTCCGTTTCCAGTGATGTAGAATTCCAGTGGGGCATTGTCAGAGAGCGCTGTGAGGGGGGGCACCTCCACATAGAAACTCTTCTCAATGCTGGTCTGTGTGGGCACCAGCTGAAAAAGGTCCAGTTCAGATTTGGTGCACTCCTCAGAACTGCAGTGAACGAAAGCCATGTTTAAAATATATCCCCGCGATGTTGTTGCCTGGAGCTCCTCTTCTTACCAGCCCCGTTTCTCTTATGATTGTGTTTCTTCTGTATAGTCCTTTTAACAGGGGCCGGCGGTCCTGTGAGCCCCAGTGGTGTCGTTCTTTTCCTTTTAATGCCTCTCCTGACCTTTCGGAGCATGAATTCTACTGGCCACCGCACTTGTAACCTGCCCGACCACATCTTTAGCTATGTTTCTGGCAGCCAATTTGACGTGTGGTTTGACAATTTCTAATCCGCGTCTCAGAAAAGGCATAGCTACCAGCTACCCCCGCACCGTACTGTACTGGCATCCCGGCGAAACCGGGGAGGCCGTTACCCGCCTGATACTTGTAGTAGTTCCTATACATGTGCGGGTCTCCATAGTTTTTAACAATCACCATGATTTAAAAGTGGTTGTATCTAACAGGTTGGAAATGCAACTTCACTATCACCTTGCCGTATGCGAATGTCACATGTCCGTTCTGGTCAGTCTTTATTTCAGTGCTGATGGTGTCGAATTGATCCATGCTCAGGGGGACATAGTGGGGCTTATCATATAACAGCGTAACAAACTTGCCTTCTTCCCCTTTTTTAGGTACACAGCGCAGAAGCGGGGCATACATGTCACCCACTAGTTGGTGTTCAATTATATCGGTATAAACATACATGTGGTTAAAACCCGCTGTAATATCCGCAGGCTGGGGCGATTCCCCCCCCCCCTTCTCGGGAATGAACCCCAAGACATGTGCTAGCTGGCCCGTGGTAAAAAACAATAAAGTCGAATCCCTGAAAAGCCTCACGCTTCTAATATAGTTGTATTGAAAGTATACCTTGGGCAATGTGGGGACGGCCTTGACAGCATTATTCATGGCTGTTAACAATACATCAATGTTTTTATAGTAGCCTTGTGATATTTCATAATACCAGTTTGTATCGGTTGTCTCAGAATGCAATTCAAAGCTCTGTTTCCTGTCAAACGTATTGATGGTCATGGGGTAGTGCATCTCCACCATCCCTACCTCCCATTTACCTGGTAGATCGATGGATTTGGCTAGATGGTCAGTGAAGTTGGAGCTCTTGTTGTTAGGAAATAGTGTCTCCGAGGCATTACTGGTAAAAGTCAGGTAAAATCCATTTTCACTCATTTTTTATCCTCTCACAACCCCCGGGGCTATGTCTTTCACCTCTGAAGCTTTGATCCAACTATTAAATTTAACTCCCCAACTCAGCCATTTGACTAAAACTTGTTTACCCCGGCCACGGCCTCTGGAGTCTAAATTTTTCTGTATTCGATAGACTCTGTCACCATTTGGGTTTATCTTTTGTAACTCTTCGGTGTAAAACTGACCTTTTATGTCGTCACCAGCATAATCTTTTAGTTTGTAAATAGGCCTTAATCCAGGCACACATTCTTTAACTATGAATATTTCATCTGTGAATGTTTGCTCATACCCCTTTTCAAATTTCCCTTTTATTCTCGACACCCTCACATGATCACCTTCTTTAAACTTAAATTTTGAAGGTTTGCTTTTTACAAATGACCCATACACAGTCCTCCACACCCTCAGGGCATTGTCATGGGTGACATCTACTGGTCGTTCCTTAACAGTTCTATGGAATGTGTGATTGTAACTGTGAAACAGCTCTAAAGTACTTCCACATTTTCGATTTTATAGTCCTATTGAATCTCTCTACCACACTGGCTTTCACTTTACTATTTGTCACAAAATGTACAATTTGGTATTGCTTGAGAAGACTTTGAAAACCATGGTTGAGGAATTCTTTCCCCTGATCTGTCTGCAGTTTCTTTGGAACGCGCCCTTGGGTGAATATTCTTTTAAAGGCGGCACACACTTGCTGACCCGTTTTGTTTTTTAATGGTACTGCCCAGGCGTATTTGGACAACACATCTATACAGGTTAGAATGTATTTCATACCGTTGTTGAACTTTGAAAACTGACCCATTTCCACCAGGTCTGCCTGCCATTGCCAGTCAATGTCTTGTACCAGTGTCAAGTTCCTCTTAAACCTCACCCGCGCTGGTCTGTGCACTGTGTATGTATATTGATCCGATAACCATTGTGAAACATGTTCTCTTTTTATACGGTCACCCTTTGCTCTGGCACTTCTCAGCAGTGTATCGAGTCCTCCAAAACGACCGGCTTCTTTAGGCGTATAATAGATCTCTTTTAATCTCTCTTCATGGTTCATTTTCTCGTGATTAATGAATACACCCTTCAACTTAGTAACTTATACCAAATAGTAACACCCAGGTGGCTGAGTGGTTAAGGCATTGGACTTAAGATCTAATAGATGTATGTCTGTGTGGGTTGGAATTCCACTCTGGGTAAGTACTTTTTTGATCAAAACTTTATTTTGTTCTCTTTTTCTAATTTAATTTATTTTATTTTATACCACCCCAAAAACAATCATAAAATATATAACCTAAAATCATCACATGCACATCACTAAACACAGTTTAAAATACTTTTTTATTAAAACTTTATGTTGTTGTTCTCTTCTTATTTTAATGTATTTTATTTTGGTAACAACTTATCGTACCAAACCTAATCATAAAACATAACCTAACACAAATAATAATAAGTTTAAACTCTTAAACATTACATACACACACACACACACACACACACACATACACCATCAGGGTGAGATGGCGGCGAACACTTGTCAAGATGACCTGTGCCCTTTCCAAAATGCCTGTCATCCTAACAAGATGGAGGTCATCCAAACAAGATGGCTGCCATCCTAACAAGATCACGGTCATCCAAACAAGATGGCTGACAGGAGAGGGTCAAAGGGTAAAACCTGTATTCTTACAAGATGGCTGACTGGAGAGGATCAAAGGGTACAGGGTAAGGAGGAGCTTCCTGGCCCATTGGGCTTCTGGGTAAGGAGGGGCTTCATGGCCCGTGAGGCTTCTGGGTAAGGCGGGTTTCCCAGCCCATGGGGCTTCTGGGTAGGGGCGGGGCCACCTGTCACTTTGACATAAAGTACCATCATTACTACTCTGATGTTAGTACTTGAAATGTGTATTACCAAACATTGATAAGTCACACAGTGTGGCAACAATCTTGGATTATGCCTCGATTTCTCATAAACCCTTATACTGGCTGATGTGTGCTTTGGTATACAGTATCTTTGGACTGTGTTCTACACATATCCTAAAAGACAATTCCTACATGAAGAAACATAGCAGTAATGAACAAAATATTTTGACTTACTGTACATTTTGTTCAATTTTAAGCCTGCAATAAAACACTGTCACCACTGGTAGCAGCATATACCACAAACAGCACTGAGATTTAAAAAAATGAAGCGGCCATCTTGGGCATGTACATCGTAACAACAAAACACTATCAGACACTTGCAACAGTATTAGAGTGGAAACTATTATTTTAAACACACAGACACTTCTGTATGCAAATACAAATAGTGTAAATTGAGATGTGTTTAAATTAGGGATTATTTCAGCTGTAGAGAAACCTTGAAGAGAAGCAAGAGAAAACAAATGTGAAACTAAAAAATTGGATTAAATGTGATTCACATGAAACATAAATACACATTATGTAAAATACATAAAATACATGAAAATCAACAGTGGTACAAGAGCGGTGATGTTGCTGAATCTGTAGTGGTGGATTATTGCTTTCAACTGAACATCATTTCAAACTGAGATTGGCTGGATCCATGCATCAGTTCCTGGTTAAATAGTTAACGATGCAACACAGGGGGCGATTTTGTGCTCTTCTCTCTCAGTGAAATCGTAACTTATGGTGACATGTATACTGAACTGTGCAGAATCGCTGGCTCTATTCAATATAATTGAAAGGGCGAACATAAGACGTTTACTGTGCGAGCTACAATCGAATAAACGGACCTGCTCATTGAGGCGCTTGATATTAGTAATTGGACATATTTCCCGCTTTATGAAAAACATTGCTTTTACAAGCTGGAATTGTACACTGTAAAAAATGTTACATGCAATCTACTTTAAAAAATTATGGTAACATTATTACACATATTTTTTAAGGTTTAGTTTTTTTGCGAAATCTACGCGAATAAATTAAGTAAAATTTCCTAAATTATTTAGTCTATGGCACACAATGAATTTAATTTAATCTTTTTTATTGTATGTTTTCTCACAAATTAATCAAGTAAAATTTACTCATTTGTATTAATTAAAATGACTTAATTATAAAATGTACTGCCTTTTTCAGGTTAAGATAATAATGAATACAAAATGCAGTTTTTGTTGACAAACATGCTTTTATTGTCTTTTTGGACTGTAACCATAAATAACAAATATATATAAAATGTAAGCAGCAGTTTTAAGACATGAAAAAAAAAAGTTTACATTTCCCATGTCATTGAGAAACATCATTTTGTTACACAAAAACATGTGCATACAAATAACAACTTGTAGCAAAATGTATAAAACCATTTATACTAGCTAAAAGATTGTATGAACAACAATCATGTAGAACAGTATCAAACGCTCAATCAGTGCAGTTTTTTTTCCACCAGAACTTGGTAATAATGCTTTGTCTCTCAATCTAAGACATGAGTTTGTTTTTAAGTGTTAGTAATTTGGGGGAAAACTTGCACACATCCAGTTCTAAGAAGAGCTTCTGAAAGGCCTCAAATGTGTGCCTCAGTTCTTTCGAGTAGGTGAGGTTTAGTGCATACGTCAGTCCAAGAAAAACAGCACAGGCTCTAGACAGATTTTCCAAGCCAGCCATGACTTGCACCCCCTCCAAGATGATGCTGACGTCCTCCTGATCATCCCTCTTGCAGATGGCAATTTTCATTATTTGCGGCAGGAGATCTTGCTGTACATCTGTATTGTCGCACTGTAAAACAACCATTAAATAAGTATTTTTATCTTGTCTGTCTCTCTATCATTATATATCTGTCCATAATTATAAAGTTTATTTGTGTACGGTTGTAAACAAACATTTTGAAACATTTTTCTTATAACAGCTTAAAATTCTAAATTTCTTTGTAAACACTAAAACAAAAAAATATGTTTCAGTGGACGGCACACACTGTCAAAATAACAAGCTCAAATATAGTTTCACCAATGACAGAGGGTGTATTCAGGGTAAAGAAAAAAAATACATTTGGTGACACCAGTGTAGGGGGGAAAACTGCAAATTAACCATGTTTACATGAGGAATATAGTGCATTCAGAATGTAAAACAGCCCCCACATTAATTCTAATTTTCAGTTTACTTATTCTGATTGTTGGGGTAAAGTTGTTTTCCCAATTATAAAGAATACCTTATCAATTATTTCTTCCTGTGTCTCGGAACTGCCCTGGGACATATGCAAAGAAAATTTCATTCAGGTTCGGGACTGCCCCGAACCACCTATGAAATATTGCTTGTAGATGTATAAAAGGCTGTGTGAAACTTTCAATAAACAAAGATAAACAAACTGACATTGTGTCAGTGACTTTATTTCCCGGGCCTGTCTCCTGCTGAGAGTCTAAACTGTTACTGGAAGCGCTCACTGGGGTGCCTGATTCACTGGGATCCGAAGGGTTGCTTCAACTGAAGCTTTGCACCTTAACACTGATGTTGATCCCAATCTGTAAATGTAACTGGTCCTACTTGCACCGCTCCAAGCAGAATTCGAACCAGCTTCACCGGCATTGGAGGTGGGTGCACTAACAAGGACGCTAAAGATCATAGCCTCTAGCATCAGTCACTGGGGCACCTCTTGAGGCCAAGTGGAGTGAGGTTTACTCACACAGCTCTTACTAGCTGCTCTCTGTTACATATAAATGAAATTACACTCTGCCTTACATCACGCCTTTTGGGTTTGAGGACTGAAAGATATAACCTACATTTTTTTTTTTTGGTTACACTATTTCGATGGTCCACTTTAGACATTCTACTAACTGTAAGTAACTACTCTCATTAGAGTATTAGTAGACTGCAAGTAAACTGTTAGGTTAGGGTTAATAGATTACGTTAACACGTAGTTGCAAAGTTACTTATACTCAGTAGAATTTCTAAAGTGGACCACCTAAATAAAGTGTTACCTTTCTTAATATAGTGGCTGACAAAAGTCTTATTTGTGTTAAATATTTTCACAGTTGTTTTAGACAATTTAATTGTAAAAAAGTATTGTTCAGGTTCATCCCCTTGGAATTATAAGGTTCTATCTGACATTTTTGACAAAATTGAGTTATTCACATATTCTTATTCTGTGACAACTTATTTACATTATGTGACTTTTTTTTAAGTTGTGTACATTTTTGGACTTTTTATTTAGAAAACAAAAAGGTTCTGTCTACAAAGTTGAACTCAAACTTCGTACTATACGGTTCTATTTGCGAGCCAATCAGCACTTATCTAATTCTATCTATCTATCTATCTATCTATCTATCTATCTATCTCTCTTTTGGCTATTCTTTCTCAAGCCAACATCAAACAAACCTTTCAATCCATACTGATCTCTAGAGAGAAAGACATTTTACCTGTCACACTTTTTGTGGAATATTGGATTTCGTTAATTTAAGACACCTGTTTCAACTCATCAGCTCGTCAGAATAGGCATCGACATGAGACAACTAAAATTGAACTAATTCTCTTAAGCCTTAAAATTGCAGAAATGTCCTTAAATAAAAGAGGAAAATGTATCTCTTGGTTCTATTAGTGAAATCTTCTCAATATTTTGTATCAAACACTAAACCACAATTTCATTAATAAAATGTACACATTATTTTTAATAATTACGTAAAAACATTTAGTGAAAATTACAAGACCCATGATTAATTTTTTACAGTGTATAAAACATTGAATTTACAAGCCATAATTATATATAACGTGCACATCGGTAATCAATGTGACAACCAAATGAAACAGAAATTAAGCTACTAAATGAGGTTCGGATGATTACTGCGAATTGAAAAGCTGCAGCAGTTCTATGCTATACAAGTACACAAATGAGACTTGTAGAATAAAGTGTTTACTCATTTATTATGATACCAGAGCTATTTATATTATTAAACTAATTTAATTAAAAATGATATATTGAAATCAAATCAGGGTAGTTGACTTTTTGAGATTAATACTGGCTTGTACTTCAACATATGTGACCACAAGAGGGGGAACTTCAACATGAAAACTCTTCCGATTTTGTCAAAATTTGCTTTCATCTGATTTATATTATTAGGGGTGTGAAACCATACATTTATTGACTGGAATCACCTGGAAGCCTCAATAGTTGTCTGCAACGAATATATTTCATTAGTATTATTATGAAAATGTTTCTGCAGTTATTTTCAAAAGCTTATACAAACAATACACTTCATACAGTGATACACAGCTGTGTAGAGCATTGCCATATGTAATATGGAAGTCATTTGTCACTGGCTGGTTGCCAGATTGGTTTAAGTGACAGATTTTGGACAATTTTCAAACGTCTTCTTCTGTGAAACCGCAGGTACGATTGATGTGGAATTCTGTACACATGCCCTTGGCTAGATCCTCCATCAGATTTGTTAAAGGCAATACGATTGATGAAACGAGATGCTTAAAGCAATGCTTAAATTGCATAACGTGTCATAAATAGCAGGTTTGAAGTACATTAGAATGTATTAGACTGTGTTAGTACTGTGTAGATGTGTATTTGGCCCCCTGCATTGCTGCTTGCAGATATATTTATTATTACGCTTCCAGGTCCAGGATGCCTGGAAGCCTATTGTTGTTGTAAGGATTTTTATTATTATTATTATTATTATTATTATTATTATTATTATTATTATTATTATTATTATTATTTATTTATTTATTTATTTTTCTTTTCTTCCGCCAGAATATTTTCAAATGCCTATAACTTTTGAACTGCTTGGTGAAAACTCACCAAACTATGGTATGAGTGTAGGGGCTATGGTATGGTCACTTAAATACAATATGGTGGCCTAACGTCACATGGTTTGGCAGCCATCTTGAATGTAGTCCAAAAAATTGGACCGTTTTCAAACAGTGTTTTATCAGGAATGGTAAAGAGTTGAGTTATGAAACTTTTTCTACATAGTGTGCTTATGTAAATACTTGATTTGGATATATCAAAAAAATGATAAGTCACATGGTGTGCTCACAATTTTCAATTAAGCTGAAAACACTTGAGCCTCAGCTCCTCATAGACCATTTGACTGGCTGATGTGTGCTTTGGTATACAGCATCTGTGGACTGTTCTCTACAAATATTCTATAAGAAAAGTTCCTACGTGAAGAAATATGGGCGCAATGAACAAATGTTTTAGACAAAAAGTCAATTTTTTTACTGTAATGATGCACTGTCTCCACTTGTGGCAGCATATATCATATTTTTCACTGAGAAAACAAGATTCAGGCGCCATCTTTGGCATGCACATCGTAAAAACTAAGAACTATCAGTCACTTGCAACAGTACTACAATGGAAAGTATCTGTTTAAACACACAGACACTTCTGCAAGCAAATACAAATAGTATAAACTGAGATTTGTTATAGTGAGGGATCGTTTCAGAAAGAAAGCCGTTGAGAAAAGCTAGACAAACCGAAAGTGAAACTAAAACATAGAATTAAAAGTGATTCACAAAACACGAAAATACAAGTTATTAAAATAAATACAAGAATATGAACAATGGTACAACAGCAATGACGTTGCTGAATCTGTAGTGGTGGGTTATTGCTTTAATTTGAAAATCATTTCAATCTGAGATCGAGTGCCACCGCGAGTGCATTACTACTGTTTAATGTTAACGATGCAACACGGGGGCACGATTTTGTCCTCTTCTATCTCAGTGAGATCGTATATTATGGTGACATATTATATACTGAACAATGCAGAATCGCTGGCTCTACAAAGTAGAGTTGAAAGGGTAAACATAAGACGTGTACTGTGCGAGCTACACCCGAAAATACAGACCTACTCTGTCTTTGTACATTGTAACAGCAAAAGACTAAGGGCAGGATTAAATCAAAAATGTTTGCGAGCGCGAAAAGTCCCAGAAGAGTCACAGGAGGGGATCTCGCAGCTCAGCTCCTCGCTGAATTAAATCTGAAATGTGCGGAGCTGCGAGCGGGAGGAGCCGGATTTTCTGGCGGGGTTTCTGGGGTGGGCGGGCGCGTGAGAGAAATCGCGAGCCAATCACAGTGTCTGAAATCTGAGTGACAGCGAGGGCGCGAGAGCAGGACGTGCTGCGAGGAGAGCGATGCGTCGATAAAGCAGAGAAATCAAAACTGTGACCCGCCCGCTAATAGCAAACTACACAACTGTACTCAGTTGCGGCTTCATTTTCAGTAAGATGACACTTTCTTCTAACCATAAATGTAACCGCTGTGATGTACAGGTGTGTAGTTTGCTATTAGCGGGTGGGTCAAAGTTTTAATTTTATCCAGCCCCACGATAGCGCCTGAAGGTACAGCTCCACGCTGTAAATTGAAAGCATGAGTCTACCCGCTGAAACACAATTACAAACCTGTACTGTGTAGCGGCTAAAAAAGAGTAGGAGAAAATAATACAATAATAAAAACAAAGCCGCTCTTGATGACAGCTGTGTATTTTAAATTTTGTATGTCTTCGCAGACAATCTTATCCAGGCGTTATCTATAGCCGTGGATCAATGCTGGTATCTTCGGTTATATATGAATACCAGAAAAATGCAAGTCTCTTATTCAGGGACGCTTTAAATCAGCGTTTACTTGTCATGTGCACTTTGTATTGCTCTGTTTTGTAAGATTGCCAATAAACATATAAACACATATAATAATAATAAGAATAATAAGAATAAGAATAAGAATAATATGTGTAGCGCGGTGTATTCAATAAAAACTGACCCACTGGCTAATACAAAACTACTAAATGAACATCATAGTGGTTACATTAATTATTAGAATAAATGATCAACTGAAGAATGAAGCCGCAACTGAGTCCAGTTCTGTAGTTTTGTATTAGCAGCGGTCAAAGATTTGATTCAATCTGGCCCCTAGTTTGCCAGTATAATGTCGGTTGATGTGTGATTGTTCACTTGATGTGTCCCATTGTGATATGTGGTTGTGAAGCAAATATATATTTCATGGAGATATTGATATAAGTTGTTCGACTCCGATATGACTCAGAATCGCTCATTTCAGGTGTTTAATTTTCTACATTTTCTGGTGGAGGACCCCCAGACCCCCACCGTGAATCCCTCATTACGCCTCGCCCTCATTTTCCTGGCTACGCCACTGATTCATACATAGATACTCTTTATAGTACACATTGTAATATGACAGTGTAATATAATTGTGTATATGTCAGTTGTATATATGTCAATCTACATCATTGATTTTCCACAGTGCCAGCTGTGATAGCGGTGCTGATAGTGGCTTGGCGCCCCCACAACGTCCCCTACTGTAGTTTGAAAGGAGCCTGTAGCATATAGGCTAACGCGGCACATAATTGTCTCCACGGTAAGAGGATGGTTGCGTGCAAATCTATTGTTCAATTTATCCTTCAGCAGGTGACACAATAACGATATGCTGTGTCTATCAAACCGATAATGTCTTATTAAAAGGTGATCGGAAGGTCTAGAAAGTTCCGATGGATCTGAAAGTGTAGGGCTGGCATCGTCTTCCACGCCTTCGGGCATCGATGTCTGCCGTTATAATTTTAATTGTCATAATAGTCCACTTTCTCTTGTATAGATGGCGATATGGTGCTCATTCAATCCAATTGCGTCATGCGTGTGTGATATGTGATTAGTAATGAATGATTGACACTGGTTTCATTATGTTGTTGCATATCATCTCCGTGTTATATAGGCTGCTGTGTCTAGGATAAAGGCATAACGTTGGCCACCTGCTACTAGATAATTGATTGTTCAGATTATTCCATATTTTTCTAGAATATATACAGTGGGGGAAAAAAGTATTTGATCCCCTGCTGATTTTGTACGTTTGCCCACTGACAAAGAAATGATCAGTCTATGATTTTAATGGTAGGTGTATTTTAACAGTGAGAGACAGAATAACAACAAAAAAATCCAGAAAAACGCATTTCAAAAAAGTTATACATTGATTTGCATATTAATGAGGGAAATAAGTATTTGACCCCTTCGACTTAGTACTTGGTGGCAAAACCCTTGTTGGCAATCACAGAGGTCAGACATTTCTTGTAGTTGGCCACCAGGTTTGCACACATCTCAGGAGGGATTTTGTCCCACTCCTCTTTGCAGATCCTCTCCAAGTCATTAAGGTTTCGAGGCTGTTTGGCAACTCGAACCTTCAGCTCCCTCCACAGATTTTCTATGGGATTAAGGTCTGGAGACTGGCTAGGCCACTCCAGGACCTTAATGTGCTTCTTCTTGAGCCACTCCTTTGTTGCCTTGGCTGTGTGTTTTGGGTTATTGTCATGCTGGAATACCCATCCACGACCCATTTTCAATGCCCTGGCTGAGGGAAGGAGGTTCTCACCTAAGATTTGATGGTACATGGCCCTGTCCATCATCCCTTTGATGCGGTGCTGTTGTCCTGTCCCCTTAGCAGAAAAACACCACCAAAGCCTAATGTTTCCACCTCCATGTTTGACGGTGGGGATGGTGTTCTTGGGGTCATTCCTCCTCCTCCAAACACGGCGAGTTGAGTTGATGCCAAAGAGCTGGATTGTGGTCTCATCTGACCACAACACTTTCACCCAGTTCTCCTCTGAATCATTCAGATGATGGCAAACTTCAGACGGGCCTGTACATGTGCTTTCTTGAGCAGGGGGGCCTTGCGGGCGCTGCAGGATTTCAGTCCTTCACGGCATAGTGTGTTACCAATTGTTTTCTTGGTGACTATGGTCCCAGCTGCCTTGAGATCATTAACAAGATCCTCCCATGTAGTTCTGGGCTGATTCCTCACCGTTCTCATGAACATTGAAACTCCACAAGGTGAGATCTTGCATGGAGCCCCAGACCGAGGGAGACTGACAGTTATTTTGTGTTTCTTCCATTTGCGAATAATCGCACCAACTGTTGTCACCTTCTCACCAAGCTGCTTGGCGACGGTCTTGTAGCCCATTCCAGCCTTGTGTAGGTCTACAATCTTGTCCCTGACATCCTTGGACAGCTCTTTGATCTTGGCCATGGTGGAGAGTTTGGAATCTGATTGATTGATTGCTTCTGTGGACAGGTGTCTTTTATACAGGTAACGAGCTGAGATTAGAAGCTCTCCCTTTAAGAGAGTGCTCCTAATCTCAGCTCGTTACCTGTATAAAAGACACCTGGGAGCCAGAAATCATGCTGATTGATAGGGGATCAAATACTTATTTCCCTCATTAACATACAAATCAATTTATAACTTTTTTGAAATGCGGTTTTCAGGATTCTTTTGTTGTTTTTCTGTCTCTCACTGTTAAAATACACCTACCATTAAAATTATAGACTGATCATTTCTTTGTTAGTAGGCAAACGTACAAAATCAGCAGGGGATCAAATGCTTTTTTCCCTCACTGTATATATATATATATATATATATTTTTTTTTTGTGTGTGGGGGGGTTTTTGCACCCAATGTGCAGTGCCTAAACATCACACACTTATATGTGTACTGGCTTGCAAGTTATACAACCATATATGCCTGTAACAATATTCTATAAATGTCATCCAGACGTCTCCAGATGCTTTACCTTTTTGTGTACATATTCATAATAGCAATTATACAGCTGCTGACAGTGTAATTCGATGTAGTGTTTGTGTCTTAAAAGTCGCCTTCATTCCCAAATATACATATAGCCCACGGGCGTCGCTAGACCCTATTCAGTGGGGCTCCAGCCCCCCTACATTTTCTGTCAGCCCCCCTAAAAATATTACGATCAAAGACGTACGAAGCAACGGAGAACAGCGTCCAAACTCCCCCCCATTATGCGTCTGTAGAAACACCGTTTTCCAGCCCCTATAACTGTCAGTGAGAAGCACCGAGCAGCCTGTAGAGAGAGATGCGTGAACTGTAGAAATACTGTACTGTCCAACATCAGCTACAAAATGCATCAATCACAGTCCACATTCAATCCGTGTATCCAAATGTATCAAACATGGAAACACCCCCGTAACATAGGGTATAGGCTTAATATACATCATTGTAGTGAGTACGAGTGAGATGTAATATACACTTGATAGTGTATATACACTTGATAGTAGCACTTTTCCCAAGAAAGATCTGATAAGAAGGAATCAATTGTTAAGACATGAAAGGAAGAAAGCAAGAGCAGAATAAACAAGTAATGAAACCAAAACGAAACAAAACGAACACGGACACATTGCTGAACAAAACAATATAAATATATATTTTCTCTATGTGCACGAATAATAAGCAACATTTCGTTTATGTAGATGTTGGGCGCAACATCTAATGTATTATTATCGCATTGTACACAGTTATTTCACTGACACAGAGCCGCACTGTGAATAAAGCCGGAGCTGCGCTTTCTCTTCACTGTGCCTTAACCGCGAGAGGCTTTAGACTGCGAGAGCATTTTCAGGGTGTTTTCTCGCAGATATTTTCTTGATTTAATGCAGCGAAAATGTAACCACTCCCAATGTATTGTTGGGCGGGATTAACTACAACTTTAACCAGCCGCTAATAGCAAACTACACAACTGTACATCATGGGATTTACTTTAAAAATTAGACGAGAGTAGCATCTAACTAAACATGAAAGCGCGACTGAGTATAGTGGTGTAGTGTTGTAGTAGCGGCTGTGTGAAAGTTGTGTTTTATTCTCTCTCATTGTGCCAGAAAGGAGCTGAGAGAAGGTCGTTTTGCGGCGCAAATGGGGTCAGATGTAATACCACGATAGTTTAGCAGCGCAATTTCCACTCGCAGTCATGCTGCTAATGCTTCTGCAAGCGACTCGCAGCGCAAACATTTTTGATTTAATCCTGCCCTAAGTCACAATCAGTCACTTGCAACAGTACAGTATTAGAGTGGAAAGTATTCGTTCAAACACACAAAGACTTCTGCATGCAAATACAAATACTGTGAACTGAGATGTGTTTATATTGAGGGATTGTTTAAGCTGTAGAGAAACAGGGAAGAAGTACAAGAGAAAATTAAAGCGAAACTAAAAATATAATTTGAATATAAAGTCATTTCAAACTGAAATCGAGTGCCACCACAAGTGAATGACTTCACTCGAGGGGTGTCCTCTTCTCTCTCAGTGAAATCGTAATTTATGGTGACATGTTATATACTGAACTGTGCAGAATCGCTTGGTCTTTGCTGTAACGTTGAAAGGATGAACATGAGAAGTTTCCTGTGTGAGCTATACCCGAAAAAATTGACATACTCGGTCAGGTGCATTAGTAAAAACGAATTGCTGCTATTTGCCCCTTAGTGATATACTTTGCTTTTCCAGGTGTAAGTATATATAACGCACACAGCATTAATCAATGTATTAACCCTGTTTGGTCAAGCGAGATTACTGAAGGTAGGACTGCCTCAAGCCGATGTGCCAAAGTCTTGGCAAGGATATTTACATTTGTGTTAAGAGGGGAGATGGGATGATACGAAGCACAGTTCAAGGGGTTCTTGTCCTTTTTTAATAACAATTAAATAGATGCTTGACATAGGTTGGAGGTAGGGACAATGAAGTGAAGGATTTTAAAAATGCAGAACTGAGCAAAGGGGCAAGTTGAGGGCAGATTTTTTAATAAAATTCCACTGGAAACCAGTCTGGACCTGGAGACTTACCACTCTGCATTGACTGAATTGCCCTCTTCAAGAGAAAGAGGCTGTTTTAAGCTTGCTTTAGATTCAGGATTAATTGCAGGAATATCTAAGTTATCAAATAAAGAATTGTACAGAAGGGAAATCAGAAGTGTATAGAGTGGAATAAAAGACCCTAAATCCATGTATTTCTTGCTGATCCACAGTGGTTGAGCCAGTATGCGTGCGAATCTCAGTAATTAAATTGGCAGCTACAGACTGACGCAATTGATGAGCCAGGATTTTACTTGCTTTGTCCCCATGTTCATACATAGTATGGCAGGACTTATATAGTAGATGTTCAGCCTGCTTGATAGACAAGAATTTGAATTCAGTCTGCAGAGTTAATCGATCCTTATAGAGGTCAGGTGATTGCTGTTTATTAGTTTGAGCAACGTATGAAATTATTTTTCCATGCAGGTAAATTCTCAGGGTCTCCCATACTGTGGAATTGGAGATGACTGGGATAGTGTTGATATGTAGGAACAGACCTATCTGCAAAATAATAAACTTATAATAGGGAATTAAATTGAGAATTAAATTGCCAAGGACCCCAAGGTGGAGATTGATTATAGAAGCGTTAATTCAAAAGGGGCTTGATCAGATATTACTATACTATCATAAATGCAAGAGTTAACAGAAGGGAGTAGCTTATTGTCTAAAAGTAATCAATATGTAACACCTTTCTATCAGAACCAGAATTAACTTTTTCAGCAATTTGAGCTACAGTAGCTCATCTGTTGGATTGGACCACACAGGCCAGCCTTCGCTCCCCATGTGCTTCAATGAGCATTGGCTGACCCATAACCCTGTCGCCGGTTCACTACTTTTCCTTCCTAGGACCACTTTTGATAGGTACTGACCACTGCAGACCAGGAACACCCCACATGAGCTGCTGTTTTGGAGATGCTCTGACCCAGTCGTCTAGCCAATTTGGCCCTTGTCAAAGTCGCTCAGATCCTTATGCTTGCCCATTTTTCCTGCTTCTAACACATCAACTTTGAGGACAAAATGTTCACTTGCTGCCTAATATATCCCACCCACTGACAGGTGCCATGATAACTAGATTATCAGTGTTAATCACTTCACCTGTCAGTGGTCATAATCTCCCTTAGATAGCTCTCTCGATAGCCGTTGAATCTACTCCTTAACCTGGAAGTAGTGCACCCTAAGAATAATGTGACGGGGCCTGTCTCCTTCCCTAGGTCTTGGCATTATCGATCGGTGAGCACGATCCAGAACAGGCAGGGAGTCCGACTTATTCTTCCCAACGACATCAACAAAGAACTACGACAGGAAAGTAGTAGGATCACGAGCCTCCACTCCTTTCACTACACCAACAACACACAGGTTGTTCCTCCGTCCCCTTCCACCTAAATCCTTTACTTTCCATTTGAGCATCTCATTCTCTGCAGAAAGGCCGCTGCAAGAGGCTTCCGTCACCCTGTCAGATATGTCGCTCAGAGACCTCTCTACCTCCTGCAGTCGGCTGCCATACGAGTGCCCTTAAGAGTAGCAATAGCCTCACGCATTTCAGATCAACAAGAAAGGCCAGGTCTCCGCCACTTTCTGGTGAGGGATTGCCAGCCCCAGTCATGCCTGAATCCGAATCGGGTTGAGTCGCCTCCATCGCTGGCCCCTTCTTGCCTTTTTGTTTAGACATGGTTTTAAAACAATAATACACATAATATACTGCAGTTCATCGCTTAAAATAAAAACAAGAAAATAACGTTTGCTGAAGAAAATTGAAATATCGCAGGAGCTCTCTGTTCACACGTCAAATTGGAAGCTGTAGGCATTCAGGGTAATGTAAGTAGATGGATTATGAACTGGTTGATGTATAGGAAGCAGAGGGTGTCGATTAGAGGAGTTGCTTCTAACTGGAGTGAGGTTGTTAGTGGAGTTCCACAGGGATCAGTACTAGGGCCTTTGCTTTTTCTAATCTATATTAATGATCTAGACTCTGGGATAGTTAGCAAACTTGTCAAATTTGTAGATGATAGTAAAATAGGTGGCTCAGCAGATACAATCTCGGCAGCACAGGTTATTCAAAGGGACTTAGATAATATTCAGTTGTGTGCCGACACCTAGCAGATGAAATTCAATGTGGACAAATGCAAGGTATTACATACAGGTAACACAAATGTCCACTATAATTACACAATGGAAGGAATAGAACTAGATGAAGTAATGCATGAGAAAGACCTAGGAGTCTACGTGGACTCCTCACTTTCTCCATCCAAGCAATGTGGGGAAGCAATAAAAAAGGCAATCAGAATGTTAGGGTATATTGTCAAAAGTGTAGAATTTAAAACAAGGGAAGTAATGTTAAGACAATGCACTAGTTAGACCTCATCTGGAATACTGTGTACAGTTCTGGGCACCACACATACCAAGAAGGATATCGCTTGGGAGGCCATGGCTCGTCAGACCTTGGGGTGTGGGTGCCCTGTTAGTCCTCCATGGTAGGGTGCCTCTGAGGTGGGTTTTGCCTCATCATCCTCTCAGAGGGGGCTATTGCTGGAAGACAAACCATTTTATTTTCCTTTCTCTCTCTGCCAATCTCTCTCTGAGGATTGCATTTCTGTCCATGTTATCTCCTGTGTCATGCCCAGATTTTTGCAATGTTCAGACACCTTGGTCGGACAGTATATGTATTTTCCAGCCACTCCTGGTAACATTGTATGGACGTGGGGTCTGTTTGGCCCCTGTTGTAATTGTAGCTGGCAGAAGCGGCACAGTCAGCCAGCAGGGTGGGGTTCAGGCTGCTTCCTCTTCTTTTCATTCTTCTGCACTACTCTTTGTTTTGTGGCATCAAGCACCCTCTGGAAATACATGGTTGTAATAAACTGCTCAAAAGGCATTCCTGAATCAGTCAGACCTTCAGACCCATACAATTTGAACACTTTTGTGGAACAGTAAAATAACCTGAGTTTTCCCTGCTGATGAACCATCCATAGAAACCAAACATGTTTTAGTCATATTAGTTACTGCTGCTGCTGTCCATGATTTATTGAACAATCTGTTCAGTAGTGATAATGGCAGCTTATGTCAAAGTGACAGCCGGAAGCCCCTCCTCACCCAGATGCCTCATGGGCCAGGAAGCCCCTCCTCACCCAGATGTCCCATGGGCCAGGAAGCCCCCTCCTTACCCAGATGCCCCATGGGCCACAAAGCCCCCTCCTTACCCCCGGTTAACCTTTGAACCGGAACCATCTCCTCCTTCCTACCACCCCCCGAGTTTACCCTTTGACCCTCTCTAGTCAGCCATCTTGTTAGGATGACCGCCATCTTGTTAGGCTGACAGTAATTTTGGAAAGGGCACAGGTCATCTTGACAACAGTTAAACATATTATTATTTGTTTTAGGTTATATGTTTTATGACTAGGTTTGGTATGATATGGTGTTGGCAATATAAAATAAAATAAAGTTTTAATAAAAAGTATTTTAAACTGTGTTTAGTGATGTGAGTGTGATGTTTTTATGTTATATATTTTATGATTAGGTTTGGGATGGTACAGTGTTAGCAAAATAAAAGAAAAAGAAAGGTATAGACATTCAAAAAATGACACTCGGTAAAATATGCATCAATGTCAGTATTTTATTGTGACAGTTCTAAAACATGATAACAAGGCATCAGGTCAGATGTAGACAGTGAGATTAGATACTGACACAGGTGACCAATGACCCCGCTTCCCGAACACCTACAGCAGCCAGGAAGAAACAACTGAATTGTACTGCACTAGCAACTCCCTCTACTTGTTTAATGGCAAGGGCTGTGACACTGATCATGGCTATTCTGTCTAGCACAGTGTAGAAATTGGGTTTGGTCATGATAGGAATAGTATTTCCAAAAGAACTCTGCAGAACTTTTTGGACAGCTGTAAAAGCAGATTCACCAGGCGGTGACTCTTTATACAGCATTCTCTTGAGCACATTGGGAAGTGCCTCCACTGTTTTCTCAACATCCTCAACTAGAGATTTCACATCAGAATTACCAGTATCATACAAATCACCAATCTTGCAAGCTATTAGAATGAGGATGACAAGATTCCTCAAACATACGTAAACGTAATTCCAAGGTCCCAGGGCTTTCTTTCTCTGAAAAAATATAGGAATTAAAATGTAATGTCTTATTATACAGAAAAGCAGAGCAGACACAAACAGTATTTTATTTATGTTTGTAAAACACATGATAAGACT